>NC_089220.1:7429100-7546600 GCF_963924675.1 Phocoena phocoena
CTGGAGACAAAGTGGCACAGGAAAGAGCTGCAGCCCTCCCCCACCTCCTGGATGTGCAGCCCGAGTGGAAATCAGCCTTTGTTTCTGTAAAACACGGAGGCTTTGGGGTTAGCTGTTGCGCAGCCCGGCTGAGCCCATCCTGACTGAGGCAGCAGCCAGTTGGCCAGGCCATGCAGAAGGAGACAGTTAGGGTGGCAGGGGGATTCCTGGGCCTTGTCAGAACCCAGCAGCCAAAGGAGCGGGGAATTCTGGGTCTGGAGGAGAAAGGACCCAAATCGTTGATGTTTCGAGGGAAGAGATTCTGCTTCTGTGTAAAGAAGAAACTTCCAAGTGGATTGCCGAGTAATCTTTGTCGCACGAGCTGCCTTAAGGGGTAGTGAGCACCGGTCCCTAGAGGAGATCAAAAGCAGATCAGGTCATGATTGTGACTCGTCTCTAAGTACCAGGTGAGGTGAGGGAAGAGCCTACAGTCGATGACTTATGAGGTCACTTGAAACCCTGAGATTCTATAATTGACTGACTCTGTGTGGGAAGGCAAGTGTCACCTGCCCCTAGGACCTCCAGTGAACAAAGAATGGGGCCCTGGAGACCAAGCTGTTCAGTCCAATTACATTCAGTCTGGGACAACATGATCCAATGAATACTCTGTACTGGGCCAGACAGAATGACCTAGAATGTCTTTTTAAAAAAAAAAAAAAAAGATTTATTACTTATTTATTTATTTAATTCATTTTTGGTTACTGCAGCATGCGGGATCTTTCGTTGCGGCGCGCGGGCTTCTCTCTAGTTGTGGCCTGTGGGTTTTCTCTCTCTAGTTGTGGTGCTCAGGCTCCAGGGTGCGTGTGCTCAGTAGTTGTGGCACACGGGCTTAGTTGCCCCGCGGCACATGGGATCTTAGTTCCCTGACCAGGGATGGAACCTGTGTCCCCTGCATTGTAAGGTGGATTCTTTACCACTGGACCACCAGGGAAGTCCCTAAAATGTCTTAAAATATGCAATATGCAAGCTGCTTCGGCTCCAGCTTTGCTACCTGCTGCCCTTTCTCTCTCCCCACCTCTCTCCCTCTCTCTCTCTCTCTCTCTCTCTCCATTTTTCAAAGGCTAAGTTCTCCACAAGGGGGAAGCTGGATGAGGCTGTATCCCTCACTGGACAGAGGGACACTCATGGCCGTAAAGAATTTTCCAGAGTAAGGCGGTCTCCAGGGGCCGGATGGACCAGCCCCGGGTAGCCCCACAGCTGGAAGTCAGCCTGGTTTCGTCCAGCCTCACACAGCAGACTTCTGCGTGGCTGGGCACTTATTCATGGCTCCCTGGTGAGCGGTTTGGAGGCCGGGATCCACCCGGGGCGTGGGCTTGGCAAAGCTCCCGATGGCAAATATCGTGGCGCTGCAGGCGGGTCTGACATGGCCCACAGGCTTGGCAGGAGGGAGTTGTTCTGTAGATGTTCTCCATTCACGGCTGTGTGCAGACTCCCTCGGGTAAGGCCCTGGGCTCTCCCGAGGTTGCTACCTTGGCTCTCAGAGCAGCTCTGCACTCAGCAAACCTCCTGGGTCCACAAACACCCCCGCATCCTCCCAAAGCAGAGGCGGGGCCGGGCTGGGAACTGATGCTGGTCTATCACACCGTGTGTGGTAACGCTCCCCGAGGCCCTGTGAAGAGCACCGATCCTCATTTCCCAGATGAGGAAGCTGACTCTCAGAGAGGTTGAGGAATTTTCCCAAAGTCCTGCAGTGAAAGGGGTGCAGCCAGGATTCAAAACTAACTGTGGCTTCAGAGCCGTGCTGTCCCCACAGACGAGAGTGCGGTCAGGCAGTCACGCCTCCCCGCTCCCTCCCTGTCTCCCTCTCTCCCTCCTGCCCCGCACATCCGCTGGGTTCTCACCCCTGCTCCTCTCTGCTCCTGTCTTCTTCCTTCTCTCGGAAGTGGCTTCCCCTCCTGGCCGCTTAGCTGCTGCCCTGTAACTTCAGTGCACCGGGCTCTATCCTGCTGTGGGTCTAGCATCGTCCTGGTCCCCTCACAGCGGGCTTCCAATCGCTAACGGGGTCAGTGTTTCCATGTCTTCTTCCCAAATGCCCAGCGGACGAGACCAGCCAGCCCTAGGGAAGGTGCAGAGAAGGTGGCCCCTTCCTGCCCCAGCCATTGGGTGGGTGTGGAATCTTCCAGGGAAAGGTGAGGTTGAAGAGGCAATACCCACAGCCCGGGCACACACCCACATCTAGATCTGATGGATCTAAACCTCTAGGCCCCTTGTGACTCATTTGACTCCCTCCACGGCCCCTTTGTCCTTTCATTCACTCAACAAATATTTACTAAGCATTGGCTGTGGTCAGGTGTTAAGCTAGTTGCCGAGGTCACAGTGGTAAATAAGACAGGCGCAGCCCTTGCCCACATGGAGCTTCTGAGCCTAGTGGGTAGACAGACCATAACCCCGTAAATAAATCGCCGTTGGAGATACCTCCAGTGAGATGAGTTCTCCGAGTGAAATAAACTGATGACGCGCTGGAAAGGAAGTCTCCTTCGGGAGATAGGGGAGCAGCCTTCTATAGTAGGCGCTTTCACAGTGGTTTACTGCAGGGATTAACGTTTGAACCGAGGCCTGAACTGCAACCTGGAAGCAGCCGGGTCTAGAACCTGGGAAGAACGTTCCAGGCAGAGGCCAGAAAGGAAACGCCTGGCTGTGTTTGAGGAACTCAAAGGATGCCATCACTCACTGGGTACCAGCTGGGCGGGAGCAGATAACACGGGAAAGGGGCCTTCCCGCAGCTGCCACAGGAAGAAGGTTCTCTCCAAGCCCCGGCTTCTCCACGAATTCTTGAATTCTCCAAAGCATTCATCACAATGTACCTTTGTTTTCTGGCTTCTTTGTTTTTTGATCTCTATTTTCTCTTTTCAATTTCCTAAGTTCCGTGTAGCCAGGGGCCTTCCCCAGTTTACTCTCCATGATTCCCCTGCCTATAAAAATGCACAGAATGGATACGTGAACGAACGAAAGGAAGGAGCCCGAGCCTCTGGGAAAGCATCTTGTCTGGGCGTGGGTTGCGGCACCAGGCACGGTAACCAGGGCAAGGCAGGGACCTCTGGGTGCAGCGTCGGGGACGCCAGGCAGCAGCTGAGCCCACAGAGGTCTCTCTCGTTCCTCCCTTCGTTCTGCCGCCCCCAGAATGAAAGCAGTGTGGATGTGGTGGGTACCAAAGGCAGTGATGGCATCTTGCCCTATGCCTGTGTTGTGTGTTCTCCAAGAGCACACCCTACGCATGCTCACAAAGACAAGGTCGGCTCCCCCGGCTGTCCCAACGAGGGTAGGACCTGGAAACAAACAACTGGCAGCTTCCAAAAAGAGCTTAATGGTCCCACAGCAGCCCATGGCCTCACAATGCTGGCATCAGAGCCTTCGGTATCTGGATGGCTGCACCCGATTTCTATTGTATGGATTACACTTCTTGGCCCCAGAAGCCCGGAGGATAGCAACACCTGTGTTAAAATGGCAATAAGATCTTGGCAGTAGGAGCTTCACCTTTGTGATTAAAAGAAAACAGAATCACAAGGCTACATACCCAAATCAGGTGCTACATAGGGTGTAACATCCAGGGGCTCAATGCACATGATCAGAGTCACTGGAAAAAGGACAAGTGGGAGGATACTTCACTTTTTGCTATAACCAAAATAAATTCTAAAATGTATAAATGGAAATTACAAAAACATTGGTAAATATTTATGTAACCAGAGGTGAGGAAAATCTTATTATCCATTATTATTATTTTTTTAATTCATAAAACCAAAGAAGAAGCCATAGGAGAAAGTACTGATATAATTTATGTGGAAAATTTTTAAGATTCTGGATATCAAATACAAGAATAAGATTAAAGAATAATCTCTAACCAGGACAAAATGTACTTGATGTAGATATAAATAAAGAGTTCAGTGCTTTAATGGAAAAAGAGCTTTTATAAAATATGATGCTCGGCTGCCCACACACATAGAAAAATGAGCCAATGACACGAACAGACAATTTATGAAAGGCGAAATCGAAATGACCAATAACCTTTTGGGAAAAAACTAGTGATACATATCACATCATCAAAGAAATAAGAGTTAAAGCAATGAGAAACTAAGTTTCAGCTGTTCAAGTTGGCAGTGATTTTTTTAAATATATTTATATATAAAATATATATTTATATATATATATTTTAATATATATTTATATATATTTAAATATAAAAATATATATTATATATAATATATTTATATATTTATATATATATTTATATATAAAATATATATTTATATATTGAGTAACACTCAATATTGGTGTGTATGGGGGAGAATACACAATTATATGTGCTGCTACAGAGATTGTAAAATCATCACATGATTTTTGGAGGCCAATTTTTACTAAAACTTTCATGTTTTAGTAAACTTTATGTTCATGCCTATGGTATACAGAGTAATAGCCATCCAAAGTTGCCCACATTCTAATCTCCAGAACCTGTGAATATGTTATATTATACGCAAAGAGGAATTAAGGTTGCTAATCAGTTGACTTTAAAATAAGGAGATTATGCTGGATTAGCCTATTGGGTGGGTCCAATGTAATCCCAGGGTCCTTAAATGTGGAAGCAGGAGGCAGAAGGAGCCATGTCTGAGAAGGACAGGACCAGTCACTGCTGGTTTGGAAGAAGGCAGGCAGCCTCTAGAAGAAGCTAGAAAAGCCACAAAAATTAATTCTCCCCTAGAACCTTCGGCAGGGACATAGCCCTGCCACACCCTGATTTTAGCCCAATGAGACCCATTTTAAACATCTGATCTTCCCAACTATAACATAATACATTTATGTTGTTTTAAGGCACTAAACTTATGGTAATTTGTTACAGCAGCTGTAGACAATTAATACAATACTCTCCTTCCCCCACAAAAATCCTCTTCTAGTAATTTATCATTTTAGAAATCTTCAGAAATGTAAGATATATATTCAAGGATGTCTATAATGGAATAATTTATAATAGTGAAATTTTGGAATCGACTTCATTGCCTGATGTGCAATGGCTGATAAATTATGTACATCTGTAATGTGGAATACTATGCAGCCATTAAAATCTTTTTGTGAAAGTTTATTTTTACGGGAAAATGCCTATGATATATTGGTTTAAAGCCTATAAAACAGTATATACAATAGCACACAATCTTTGAAACGCTACATGTTTTTCAATATACCAAAATATTAGCCAAGGTCACTGGATAAATAGTATATATACTATATATTATTTAATAATAATATATTTATTAATATTTAATATTATTTAAATTAATATTAATAATAATATAAATTGTTTTTCTTTTTGTGATTGTGTTTTCCAAATGTCTAGCACTAAGCCCATATTATCTACGCAATTCTGGAAAACTACTATAAAAGCGTATCAGAGCCCATTCATATAATGAAATATCATGCTGCCATTAAAATAAAGTCAAATTGTAGAAGAATATTTAATGGCCCTGGAAAGTATTAATGATGTGTTACTCATTGATGGTGTTTCTATGATAGTAAGTACATTATGATCCATATGTGGGTTAAAGGAAATATACACACATGCACAGAAAACAGATTGACAGGAAATCCACTAAAATGGCAACACTGTTGGGGTTCTGAGAGGTTTTTATTGTCTGTATATATTTTCTGTAATTAGAAGCAAACAGGGAATTTTGTTGTGGTCGATGTTTGGAAAAGCACCGATCGCTGATCTCCTGGGTGAAGGTCTGAAAGTAACCAGCAGATCGTCATGGCTGCCAGCTCCGTGGAGCCCTCCCTGCATCCCTGTTGCAAACATCTGCCCCTTGGGAACCAGGTTCACGAGCCACGCAGACTCTAAGGCCACAGGGACAGAGGCACAAATTCTGAAGGTGTCTGCCTTTCACATCAGGCCCTTTCTCAGCTGGCCGTCTTTCACATCCCATTCTTTCCTCAAAGGCCTGGCTATGTGCTCACTCTGAAAAGCTGTGCCCCAGATTGCATTGAAAGCTCCGCTCCTGGACGTCTGGCTGGATAATTCCCTCAGGGAATCCCCCACGTCAGTATCTTCAGGTCTCTCTGGAGCGTCAGTATCCCCAGAAAAGAGTCCTCCAAACTGCCCTTCCGAGGGCAGGCAGAGTCCCGGGACTGGGGCTCTCACGCTTTGCACCGAAAATCTCACTTACTTCCCCTTTTCTTTACTGCGTCTTCTTGGTCCTCCACCTATGGCTGCTCCGCTCATCTTTCTCAAAGACGGCAGAAAGCGCCTCTACCTGCCTCTGAAGTCATTCCTTCATCCTCCAACAGACTCTCTGGTTACAGTTTCTTGTCATCCTTCCCTTCCAGAGGTGGTGCCCCTAATCCCTGAGGTCTCTGGGGATTCTGCAGCCTAAACAGGGCTGCTCTTGGCTTTTCCCACCAGCCACTAGCATCATGCTTCCTCAGATTTGCACAAACTATCATCACGCACCTCCCCGCTCTCCTGCTTCCGCACACGCGCTGCTTTCTGTCCCTCATCTCATGGACCCCTGCGGGTCTATGTCTATTCAGATGGCCACTGATTACCTTTTGAGTGGATTTGAGGAGGAAAAGAAGCATAATATCTGGGATCACTCCACTGTCTTTAACCAGAAGTCCGATCCGTGGTCCTTCAAGTGTATGAATGTGATTAAACTTCACGATACTGACACGGAATGTGATGTATTATTATCACACCCATTCATGGATGAGAAAGAAAAAAATCACAGAAGAGTTCTGGAATTTACTGATCTTTTAGCTGGAGGACCCTTGCTCTAACTCACATGGGATTATATGAGGAAGGGCCGTGTGGCTATTAGAAGGGTCCAGGGCAGAGAACAAGGTGGAGAAAGGATTCCAGACCAGGCACCAGCCCACGTGAGGGTGGTGAGAAGCCCAGCTATGTTGAGAAAGCCACAGTAAGATCTCAGAGAGCGATTCCACACAGGGACCCGCCACACCTATTTCCACACACCACGTGGAATTTGGCTTAAAGGACACACTGGATGTTTTCAACGTCCACGCCCACTTTCCTTCTGAACCAGTGCCACCCCCCTCACCCCTACTGGTATCAGGGGTCTGAGCTTGGGGGGCTATTTTCTGTGAATGGGCTATAATCCTCCAGGCCCAGGCCCAGTGCAGCCAGGGCTCCAGGAAGCAATGTCGGCGGAGGAGACAGTTTGGGACCAGGCTGTGGCTGAGCTGATACAAGGTCACCCGTGAGGAAAACAACACCAGTGATGAGGTTTCTGTAGCCACATCTCCTGGATAATCACACAGAAATCCCAAGCCCATCTGGACCCGCTTTGGGGAGGTCAGTTAAAGGGCCCTTTTGTGAGTCCCTGGGGATGCAGCAAGGGGGCAAGTCTCATGAGCAGGACCACACAGAGATGGGCCCCACAGGCTCATCCTCTATCTCCTGGAGACAGTGAGGCCAGCTGATGCCCAGGGGTTGACGTGATAACCAAGCACCAAAGGGATTTGGCAGTCCTAATGCAAACACTGGGCGATGCCAGGAGCATTTGACATGAACCACCTTTTAGGCCGGCCTGGAGACATGCCAGGTAACCAGGGGCAACTAGAGCCTCGCACTCAGGTTTTGAACATCCCCAGAAGCTGTAGTTTTCCAGTCAGAAGTGGAAATCCACGTGGGCCCTCCTTCCCATCTGCAGCCCTTCCCCTGGTCACGTGTCCATAAACCTCTTTCCGCAGGCCTTCCAGTGCCTTCCACTCAGCACTGGGAAGAAGGCTAGATGCAGAGGTGATCCAGGGCAGGCCTGGACCTGCAGGGAGGATGGAGCCCAGGAGCTAGATTCAGAATGTCCCTTGTGCTGAGGGGTAGTGGCAGGAAATGCCACTCACAGATGCCAACAGCAAAAACAGAGCTTTTTCTCACTTGAACCTAAGGAATGTTCTGGAAAGTTCTGTGGGCAAGTCTGGAAGTGAGCCTCTCCTCCAGTGTTACTGAGCTTAGAGGCCATTTCCCTTTACAACACTCTCTTCCCAGCACATCTGGGGCCTCCAATAAGCAGGATCATGGGTCTAAAGCCTCCAAAACTCTCTAAAGCTGCAGTGTTTCAAGTCAGCTCCGCACAGCTGCCTCTGCATCCATCATGCTAAATATGGAGCCTTGAATATTCACACATGATGTGGCCTCAATTCTGGGAACAAACTCTCACATGCCATAACTTTTGGGAGAATGCAGTGCTGAAGATACCCAGTTTCTTCAAATTTCATTTTCCACTTTTTAATCTCCATACCCCATCTGCAGTTGGGAAATTCTAAATCGATTAGAATTGGCTTCTTTGTGTTCCTAAAAAGAGATTCTGTTTCAAGGACCAAGTAGGGAACTTAAGGATAGAAATGTTTTGGATTTTCAGAGCACTCACTTTAACTTCCACAGGCCATTTTATGAAAGTACTTCATTAAAAAGAAAGAAGAATAAAACAATGTAGGATCTTAGTACACTAGAGAACGCACTGCAGCATCAGCTTGGGACATTCTGCCAGCTTGGAGGGTAACCCTCTTGCCATATTCTCTGCTTGGCAAACTCCCATTCTTCCCTTAAAACCCTAACTCAAGTGCCTTGCCACCTGTGGCATATTTCCTGATCACACTGACCCTTTTTATCTCCGGAAACAATTAAATACTTTTTACCTGATGCAATCACACAGCCCTTAGTCTATAAACGTATGTTTATCATCTTAGTCTGTATTTTTATCTCCTATGTATGAAAATTCACATCTATAGATGTCTGTCAGTTCACTGTGGTTGTGAAAAACTTGGGAATTCAAATGCTGCACCTGTGAACTCTTCCAGACTCCCTGGGCAGCAGGAAAATCTCCAGACCAGAGACTTAGACTCTCCCCCTCACCCCCGCTTCTCCCACCGTGGAGACCTTAGCATATGACTGCGTACCAAACACCAAAAGGCAATGAAATAAAAATTCTTCTTTGTAGTCCAATCCTAAGGTGAATAAAGTACACACCTGTGTTCTTCCCTCTTAGCAAATGGGCTTTAAGAACCTCTTGTATTTTATGCAGATTGTTCAGGGTCCTGGGAGAGGTGCGGACTGCAGGTTCTGGAGCCAGAATGCTGGGGTTCAAATCCTGGCTTTACCACTTGCAAGCTTAAATCACTTAACTTCTCGAAGCCACGATTTCCCCACCTGTGAAATGGGCACAGTAACAGTACAAAATTTAGAAGATTTAAGAGATAACTGAGATCAAGTATAAAGAGCTTAGGACACAGTTAGTGGCTCATAGTGGGAGCTTAATGCTCATTATTTTGATTTTTATTCTACATATTATGGAAAGTATTGGTGTAGATCGTATCCCCTTCTCTTCCTCCAGCTCTTAGACCAAATTAGGTTTTGCAGGGCCCCACGAAGGCTGGCTTTCCCGTGTGTCTTTTCAGGTTCTTTGCTGTTTCACTCCTGTCACGGGGTCCCATAGGACAAGACTGTTAGCCAGTCGTCCTGGTTAGAGAAGGAAGAATAAATACCTCCACCTTTGTTACTCACATCTCTTCACTCTCTCCCTTCCCTCTGGGGCTAGAGGGGGGTCTTCAGTGTAGAAACAACATAAGGAAGAGAGAGAGTAATTTGGAATGGTGAGTCATGTGTTGGGTCTAATAAAAAACAATTTTGGACTAAGAGAAAGTAGAGCCCCCAAGTGGGAGAGCTAAGTTGGTACACCCCACCCTTGCCATCCCAGGTGGCCTTGAACCTCCCTGGTCCAAGCCCTCAGCTCATTCCTCCATCTCTGAGAGCCCAGACCTAACCCAGTGCCTGGCACACCATGGAAGTTAGTTATTGAATAACTGAAAGTAACTGAAGAATGGTCTTAAATAAGCTCATTTGGGATATGCTTATCCTAAAGGTAAGATTATAATAGACTGATAATAGATCTTTGATAATTGACTGTATCCAAATTTAAAGCTTAGTTAGATGAAGGGGTATAAACCTTGAATCACCTTTAAATAGGGGAGAGGAGACATGGAGAATAAAATTTTCAGCCATTTTCCCATTTCAAATGGGAAATCATAGTATTAATAACACCAGAAAAAAATAATAGGAGTTAATTGTTCTTAACGTTGACCACATGATAACGTGTTGGGTGCTTCGTTAAATCCCTACAAAAACCCTACAAGGGAGGTATTATTCTCCCCGTTTTACAAATGATCAAGTTGAGGCTTTGAGAGTCTGAGCAGCTTGTTCACAGGACTCATGAGTGATGAAACCAGGATCTGAGTCAAGACGGTCTGATTCTAGACCTGAAGAAAGATCCTTCTTCAGATGGGCATGGAGTTCCTACTATGTTCTCCTTCTCCTGTAGGAACATGGCAGTGTAAGTCATGGCTCTGCCTCCTGAAAGTTTATAGCCTAGTTCTGATACCAAAAAACACATTCAGTAGTCAAATAAGAATTAAGTTTGAAATGCAAAAAAAAAAAAAAGAAAAGTAGGAGATGTGGTTTCTCTATCTGCTACAGACATGGTGCTGTCTTGACCCATTCTGGGTGGGCATGGAACAGTCCAAACTCTGTTGCTACTTCCGCAGTAACGTGCAGTGTGGCCTTGGTCAAGCCTCTTCACCTCTCCGAACCTCATCTTTCTCAGCTGGAATTCAATCTATAAACTCTCATCAGGGGGACACAGTTTGTGAGGTTCCTTGTTAGGACACCAATGGTGGCTTCAACAACAAGTGAGACCAGGTCAGCCAAGTTCCTGCCCTCAAGATGTCCCCAATCAAGAGGGTTAAACCAGCACAGAGCACAGCATATAAAAGGTTTTAATAGAAAACAAACTTACAGTTACCAAAGGGGAAGGGAGCAGGAAGTGATAAATTCGGAGTTTGGGATTAACAGATAACACAATACTATATATAAAATAGTTAAACAACAAGGACCTACTGTATAGCTCAGGGAACTATACTCAATATCTTGTAATAACCTATAATATAAAAGAATCTGAAAAAGAATATATATACATATATGTATAAATGAACCACTTCGCTGTACACCTGAAACTAACACAACATTGTAAATCAACTCTACTGCAATAAAAAAGGGGAGGTGTTTAACTGTTTTTCATGAATAAGGCTTAAGATTCCCAGAATTCCAGTGGAAGGCCCCTGAGAGGCGCTGGTGGTGCTGGTGGTCATGAGTGTAATTGTGTAAATGCTTGACAGGGACATCTCTGTTACAAAGATTTCACAGTGCTAAGGAAGTTAGTCTGTAAGTTGGAATCAATTATATGCAGAGAGCCAGACTCTGACTCCATCTCTCTCTTGCTCCTCCTCCTTCAGGCTTGAAAGCCTGCAGCTCAGTGTGGAGGAGCATCAGGCGGGAAACAAAGAGGTAGACAAGTTAGACCACAGAGGGGAGCCTCCATGATGTGTCCTGATAAACCAAACCAAGAGACACATGAGATCCTTACTCCCTGATTCTCATGACACATGCACCTTTTCTTGACCATATTCTTTTCATTTCTCAGTGCCCATAGTCCCTTTATAAAGTCCTTTTGATGATGGTGATGGTGATGGTGATGATTATGGTGACAGTGATGATGGTGATGGTGATGGTGATGATGATGATGGTGACAGTGATGATGGAGATGGTGATGGTGGTGATGATGGAGATGGTGATGATGGAGATGGTGATGATGGTGATGGTGATGGTGGTGATGATGGTGATGGTGGTGGTGATGATGATGGTGATGATGATGATGATGATATAGTTGGACTGTGCAACAATGGATGAACCAGATTGGAAAGAATTCTGTAACATAAAGTTGATGCAGAAACATGAGTGACCATGGAATGTCTAGACAGAGACTCATAGACTGGGCTTGTGTTAACACAAGCCTTTGACCATGAACGCTGCAGATGGAGGTGCACATGTATGTACCTGGGCTGCACTGGAGAACATGAGACCTGACTGCCAACACACCATGAGAGAATTTCTTCTCTTCTTGGGGCCTCATTTGCCCTGTCTCTGAAAAAAAAGTCTGCCCTGAAGAATCTGTAAGTGAACTTTCAGCTCTAACACACAGTTTCCAAAGGGATGGAGCTTATCAGCCCCTTAGAAGTTATGAAAAAGGATGGGAATAATCTAATGTGGAATGTCTGACAGAGCCTCCTGTTGCAAAAGGATTTCCACGAATGTTATTTTTTAAATTAATCGGATGCATATTGCAGGGCTCACAATAAATATATGAATACAAACAAGAGAAATTAATGTAAATATATAATTATATTATGCACATTATATAAATGCCATATAAACTCTGAGAGGGTAGAAACAAACCATGACTACAGATAATCATGAATAGATAACTTGTTATGCTTAGCTGTTTCTCAAAGCACAAGGTTTGCATTCTGGAAAATGACTTCTATCTCAACCCCCTCTTCTTTGTTGATTTTTGTGTAGGTCTTATCCACTGCAGGGGCAAAGCAGCAGGCACTACAAGGGAAGATTTCAGAAGATGCCAAAGTGCCAAGTCTTTTGAGTTCACACAAATGTGTCTGAAGAGCATGCCTCTGTTAACAGGACCATACTGAGGGGTTCGTGGTGAAGGCAGGGGACCCAAGGGCACAGCAGAGGGAGGTGGGAAAGAGAAACAAGATGGTGACCATTCGCAACATATAATTGAGGTCAGCTTCTTCTGGTGCCCTTAGAGAGGTTCTGGTGAGCTTCGTGCCTCCAGGACAACCTTGAAGCTGGTGAGGTTCCCTGATAAGCAGGAAGTTGGTGTGATCAGAGGCTGTGAGGACGTGGGGGCCTGTGCTGACTGAGAAGTCAAAGAATTCTCCCGCTCTTACAAGACTGAGTGGATGCCAAGAAAACTTGGAGAACTGGGGAAGCTGAACCAGGCAGGTGTTTCTCTAGATCTTGCAAGACTCTTTGGGGAAAGAAATAGGATGCCAGGGATTGTGAGTCAGGGAAATGGTTTTTTAAGCTGAGGTCACCCACAAATTCTCAGAGTCTGCACATTTGACCTTGGCTGTGTGAGAGTGTCCTAGAGCAGTGTGGTCCCCAACTTTTTGGCACCAGGGACCAGTTTTGTCGAAGACAATTTTTCCACAGATGGGGGTGGAGGGGGGTGGAGTTCAGGCAGTAATGTGAGCAATGGCTCAGGCAGTGATGTGAGTGATGGGTAGGGGATGATTAAGGCAATAATGTGACCCGCTGCTCACTTCCTGATTTGAGGCACGGTCCCCAACAGGCCACGGACCATTACCGATCCATAGTCCAAGGGTTGGGGATCCCTGTCCTAGAGCATTTACTGTTTATTCAGCACCCAATATGACATCTCTAGAGATGCCCCTAGGAGTTGAGAAAGGTCAAATGCCAACCAAAGAGAGGCAGTCCCTGACAGTGACTATGTGTCAGTTTTATTGGTTGAAAACTGATCAACCAAGGTGAATAGTTACCTGGTTTTCTGAACACTCCATGCCAAATTAATTGATCTTATTACACTGGTATAACTGGTTCTCTGGGAAGGTGAAGTTAAATCTTTTGAGACTGTTACAAACTGAATGTTTGTATCTCCCCCAAAGTGATATTTACAACTAGGGCCTCTGGAAAGTAATTAGATATCGGTGAGGTGGTGAGGATGAGGCCCCATGATGGGATTAGTGTCCTCATAAGAAGACAAAGAGAGTTCCAACAGGTAAAGATACAGGGAGAAGGCAAACATCTGCATCTTGGAAGAGGGCCCCCATCATGAACAGAATCTGCTGGCACATTGATCTTGAGCTTTCCAGCCACCAGAACTGTGAGAAATAAATGTTGACTGTTTAAACCACCCAGTCTAGGGTAATTTCTTATAGAATCCTGAGCAGAATAAGACAGGTGCAATGACTTACCATATTTACTTCTTATCAACTAAATAGTGATGATTGTTATGGGTTGAATTGCCCTCCACCCCTGCAAAAGACAAAAGATATATTGGAGTCCTATCCCCCAGTATCTCAGAATGTGACCTTATTTTGAAATAGGGTCTTTTGTATATTTTTTCAGTTTTAAAAAATTTTTATTGACATATAGTTGATTTACAATGTTATGTTAGTTTCAGGTGTATAGAAAAGTGATTCAATTACATATATATATATATATATATATATATATACATTCCTTTTTTACATTCTTTTTCATTACAGGTTATTACAAGATGTTGAGTATATTTCCCTGTGCTATACAGTAGGATCTTGTTGGTTATGTATTTTATATATAGTAGTGTATATATTTTAATCTCAAACTACTAATTTATCCCTCTCCTCCCTTTTATACATTATGAAGTTAAGATGAGATCATTAGGGTGGGCCCTAATCCAATAAGACCAATGTCCTTATAAAAAGGGAAAATTTGGACACAGACACACAAGGAGAATATCATGTGGAAGTAAAAGCAAAAATCAGGATGGTGAATCTACAAACCAAGGAACACCGAAGAGTGTCAGCAAACCACCAGAAGCTTGGGGAGAGGCCTGGAACAGATTCCACAACTCACAGCCCTCAGAAGCACCTACTCTGCTGGCACATTGATCTCTGACTTATAGTCCCCAGAATTTTGAGACAATAACTTTCTGTTGTTTAAGTTGCTCAGTTTGTGGTACTTCGTTAGGGGAGCCCTGGAAATTATTCAACAGTGGTGATGAGGAGAACGATGGATACACCAATGAGATACCAATGTGGACCATGATGATTGCACTTTTAGAGCATAAAACAGATGTGGACAGGACCCAAGGCTTCAGGGAGAGACCATTGCTGTGTTACCCTGAGCAAATGACTTAATCTCTCTGGGCTTCAGTTTCCTCATCTCTAGAATAAGGATGACATAACAACCCAGAGGGTTGTCACTTGCCCCAACCATTAATGTGCAATAATGTACATCATGTCCCAGGCCAGGGCCAGGCCCCTAGTAAATACTCTGCAATCAATAGCTCTTATGTTTTTATTCTCAAGTTCCCAGTTTATGAAACCCTTTGCAGAGACTCTGTCTAATCCTCCCAGGCATCTTGTCCCCAGCTAACTACTGTTATTATTATCCTCTTCCTCTGCCAAAACATGGAAACAACAGCTTCTGAGAGGCCTGGGTTCATGCCCCATAAATTGTTACACCCTTAACCCCGCCTGGAGACCCCCATTTTTTTCTGTAGTCCCTTGAGGCGTGTATAGCCTGGAGAAAATGTGTGTTCCACTGAAGCTGTTTAATGCGTAGATTTTATACCCTAAACAAAGATAACACTAATGAATTCATAGTCAACCTTTTCAGCCCTGTGATAGCAAAAGATTTTCAGTCACTTTAGCCCAAGCTACATTTGCACCCTGGTTCACCCCAAGAAAAGGACAACACATTCATCTTTGTCCTCTGGTGTTGAGTGAACTCAAATAATCCATCGCATGGCACAAAGCAAAACTTAAAACCTTAAAACGCCATCTATCTGGTCCCCAATTAAAACATAATCTTTTTAAGCTGCCAATACCCACTGACCAGGATCAATAGAGGGGACGATTATGAATGGCGCTTCCTAGTGATCTGGTCTGACAGGGAATGGATTACTGCTGTCACATCCAGAGGGAGGGGAAGGTGGACCCCCTCGGTAACCACTGGGTTGCAGATAACCCGGCTTCCTCCTCTGGCTTAACTGATGTGGAAATCATGTCTTATAATTACAGCCATGGAGGTGGTGCTTTCAAAATTCCTGTTAAGCCAGAGTATATTTTTCAGGAAATGAGTTAAGCCTCCATCCGGGCATTCGGTGGGGGATGTTGGAACTGCATTCTCTGGGCTGGGTGCTGGGCTGAGTGTGAACAATTGTGCGGTTGTTGCCCAGATGGGTGGGTAATGTTCCAGAAACCATTGGCCTTTCTCCCTTGGACTTTTAACACATGAGGAAAATAAGACTTGAAGATGGTGTGGGATTTCACACAGGTGAGAGGAGTCTGCACTTGGATTCTGGACTCCTGTTGCTAAAGCTCTGGTCCTTTCTACATCACCATTCTTCTGATATGGAGACCAGGTCAAGCTGCTTGGAAGCTCACACCTGTTAGGGCCTTTTCACAGTCCAGACATGAGCAGTCCCTGAATTTGGCAACATCCGAACCCCAAGATAGCTCAGGTCTTCTCTCTCGGCATGTTTGCCACGAATAAGGATGAGACATGTAGTCGAAGCGTAATTCACATGAGCCAATGAAAACGAAATGAACACTCTTGGAACGAGTGGAAACTCTCACTTAGAGTGTCACATGTTCTTTCTAGGCCAGCATGATGGATAGTCAGCTGCCCTGAGCTCCTGATCTAAAGAAGTCAGCATTCCCTTATAAATGGGCTCCTCCCTTGTCATCCCTTTAAGATCTCTGCTCTTCCCATTTTGGACACTGTCCAGATTTAGGAGGGGTTATGGAGGAGATGCTAACAGTTAGCAGGTGTCTACTACTGTTTAGCAGCAGTGATAGCTGACTCTGTGGGACTGTACAGAGAGGAGGTGGTCAGTGTGTGAAGCTCCCACGCTCCCCTCACTGCTCGGTGGGGAGGGGGCTGCTCTTCCCAGCAGATGGACCCTCCCTTCCACTCCCTACCATGCCTGTTTCTGGAGCATGGATCTTGGACTCGTGATTTAGAATCAGGGAGTAGACTGAGACAGTCCCAGGGATGCTGAGGGATGGATGAGATAAACTACAGGAGAGTGCTTTCTGATGAAGAATTCTCACAGAAAAGAATGGGTTGATAGGGCATAAGGGGGGAGAGAGAGGGGGAGGGGGAGGCAGAAGCAAGCCTTGTGGGCGGGGGGAAAGGGTAGGTGGCCTCTTTTGCAGTACCAGCAACAAAACACAGGCTCTGAAGCAGTGTGGGAATGATGGAATTAGGGACGGGAAGAAATGGAACCTCAGAACTACTGGGGGGAATATGTGTTGGATCATTTTCAGCATTTTTCAAGAGGTGCAAGTTCAAGAAGAGAGTCATCTTTATTACTTGAGCTGTTTAGATGGCTGATGTCTTTGATTGTGATTCTTTCCATGTGGGTTCAAAAGTCAAACAGGGTCTGTCTGGGGGGGCAGCTTCTGAGTAGGATCCTGGACCTAAGGACAGCCCTCAGGACAGAAACTGGCTGTCACATGGTCAGGACAGGGGACCGTGGTCCAGAAAAGGGGGGACGTTTCCTCTAGGGAGTTATCCACAGAGTGGATATGACAGTGACTCATCAGGGCCACACCAGCCAGACATGGCCAGGATAGACTCCAACCCCAAGTTTCACTCTCTTTGAGACCTTTACTCTTGACCTTAGACAAGCCTGTCCTTTCTGACCACCACTCCATGTACCAACACCAAAGGAAGTGAAAAGACAATGTCACAATGGGCTAAAGATAGACCCATAAAAGACACTTTAAAAGAGAAGGCTGTATGTCCTCCTGGCACCTCTTCAATAGAGTGAGTGCCTTTCCAACAGGTAGTCTGGGTACTCAGGAGAACTGAGCTGGACCTGGGCTGGATGGACACTGGGATGGGACATATAACCCTGATGGAGGGACAGAGTGTGTGGAGAGTGGAGATGGGGGATAAAGTGGGAAAGACAGATCAAGTTCAGATTGGTAGGGCCTCAGATGCCAAGATAAGGGCTTTGAGAAGGCAAATTTCCACGAGGACTCTACCTAGGAGGAAAACGCTTAGTTGTTCATGCTGAGGAAGAGCTCAAGGGAGAAGGTCCGACATGCCGCATTCAGCTGTAACTCTGTTTCATGTCCTGACTATTTCTCGACGTAGAAGTCCTCTGATAAAGGTCTGCTTCTGACCTGCATAACATCAGATATCTTTAAAAGCCAGACTTGATGACTTAATATAACAGTGACCTGCCTATGCTTTCAGAAAGTGTGCCTCTCTATAAAGAGCTTCCTAATTCATTAAGTGGGACAGTTATTGAGATTTTTTTTTTATAATTTTTTAAAACATTTATTTATTTATTTTTGGCTGCGTCGGGTCTTAATTATGGCATGCGGGATCTTTCCTTGCAGCACGCAGGCTTCTCTCTAGTTGTGGCATGCAGGTTTTCTCTCTCTAGTTGTGCTGTGCAGGCTCCAGGGCGCGTGGGCTCTGTAGTTTGCAGCATGCAGGCTCTCTCATCGAGACACTCGAGCTCAGTAGTTGAGGCACACGAGCTCAGTAGTTGCGGCACACAGGCTTTGTTGCCTCACGGCATGTGGGATCTTAGTTCCTTGACCAGGGATCGAACAAGCGTCCCCTGCATTGGAAGGCGGACTCTTTACCACTGGACCACCATAGGTTTGAATCTGAGAGACTTGTAGCTGGAGGTTGAAGGGAGACTTGCTTTTCCTTGAATACCCTTAGATACTGGTCCTCTCCCTCCTTGCCTCACCCCCTTCCTCTCTTCCATTCCCCCTGCTTCCCTTTCTTCTTCTTCCTCCTCTCCTTCTCCTTCTTCCTCTTCTTCTTCTTCTTCCCCTCCCCTATCTCCTCCTCCTCTTTTCCCTCTCTCTCTCTCTCTCTCTTTCTCCAAGCAAAAATTATTTTTCATATATACACACACACTCAGAACCAGTGCCAATAAATACCAGTGACATTTTAACATCATATCCTCAAACAACTAAATAGGATTTGAAAATTGTGTATGGTTTTTTGTTTCCCTTGAATTTCAGTTTAGTTCAGTGGAGATCAAAGGAATCAGAATAAAACTCTGATCGTATGAGACAGCCGATCATGTTTAATCTTTATGAAAAAGATAGAAATAGGTTACCCAGGACACAGGAAATATTTACAGTTTAATTTGACGAGGCTCCCAAACATGCTTCTGCAGACCATTTTCTAAGGAATCACTCCATCTGTTGTTCACTCATGGGTCAAAGGAGAATGTTAAGTGGGAGGGGCCATCCCCAAGCTCTCGGTCCACACTGGGCCTTGCACTGTCCCAGCAGTTATTTCTTACACTTGACTATCATATAGGTACAGTGAGCCATTTTCCCAGGTGATTAGCCAAAGCCGAGTGAATGAGGGAGGGTGCTTTGGGCTGCAAGGATCAAAAATAAGCCTGTATCTGGCTTAACTAACAAGAAGTGTTCTTGGTCACTGGGTCCAACCTTTTTCCTGCTACCTTCTACTGGCTCTGTCTTCCTGTTTCAACATCCATCAAGGAAGGATAGCTGTCAACAGCCATGGGGCTTTCCTCATTCACACTTAGAGGACAAAGAGGAACTAGCTCCCCATGGCTTTCTCTGAAGAATGAGGATGTTTAATGCCCAAAAGACCTATATATGTCCCTCTGGTTTCATTGGCCAGAAGCCATTGGTTTTCATTATCTTAAGCCCATCCATGACTGGACCATTCCCAGGGGCCTGGAACTTCCATGATGGGCTGGGGGCAGTCAGCCGGGAAGGTCAGGACCTGGTGGCGTCCACCACAGTGAGCACTTCAGGCACTCAGCTGGAAGGTGTCTGAGAGCCCTTGGTGTTGATGAGTCACTAGAAATTAATGATAAAATGTGTAACGTATGCAGCAAGTGCTCTGTGTGCTGTGGAAATATCTGAAAGCATCCAACAATTTCATTAATAGGATTTTAAATACTGTTTTCCTGCCTTACAAACTGACCCAGGTTAGACAAAAGAAATTATTGGACCTTCAGGGAAACACATCACACACACATACACACACACACACACACACACACACACACACACATTATTGAAAGCTCAGAAATAGACCAAATGAAAACCAATGTGTATATCATGGAATTTTTTAATGTTAGTAGAAATCGTGGAGGCATTATTAATCTTAAAAATTACACTTAATTTATTAAAAAGAAATACAGAACAGTGCCTCCAAAGAAGGAGGATGTTGTAAATGTTGAAATGCTGAAGGGTGAGATATGAACAATTAAACAACATGGTCGTGAAGAAATTATTTTACTCAGTTAAATATTTGAACTTTTTTTAAGTGGGCCAATGTCTTTCACAATGACGTATGGACTAAAGCTGACCTTTATTGGGAACCCGTTATATGCAGACCCAGGTCAGGTACATCACCGGCGTCAATCACCTCCTTTAAACTTCACATCACCTGAGAAGGAGGTGCTGTCCCCATTTATGAATGTGTTTAAAGACTGAACCTCAGGGAAGTTCCTTAAGTTTCCTGACACACCCAGGTAATGAGATCTCAACTCCAGGGCTGGATCATCTAACTACCATGCCACCATGTTGGAATTCTCCAAGGCCCATTAAAATAGATTTGGTTCATGGATTTATTCATTTATTCACTGGTTAAAATTATTAATAGTGTCTTTTGCATTCCAGGCAGGCGTTGTGTTGGCCTCACCAGGAACTACTTCACTGGGGGAAAACACAGGCACAGAGGAAGCTTCACTTTAACATTTCATTTTTCCAAAGGGCCACAACTCAATACACAGCCTATGATCTCACTTGTCAGAAAGGTGTTGCTAATGTTGTCCAGGATTTCCCACTTTTATGTCTCTATGGTTGCAACAATTCAATATGGTTGTCTGGAGTCTTGACTTTATCAATAAATATTTTTTTTAATCATCCTGTTAGAAAAAAAATGTTAGTAGGCACTAATATATGGGTATATGATGATTTGTCATATTTGGCTATCATTGGAAATGTATGTGGCTTTCACAATTTTCATATTACAAATACTACTGCATTAAATATATTTATATATAACTTTCGACTACAGGTCTCTAGGTAGGAAAGTTATTCAGAAATTTAATTAAGGTCAAAGGATAGGAACATCTCCAGGGCTCTTAAAGATCTGTGTGCTGAATTGTTGTTCCCAAGTCACAGGTGAGCATGCCCAATTCAGCCCAAATAGGTCCACGTAGATCGTTAGGATGACAAATCTTTGGGATTGGATGTAATAGGACCTTCTTGGTTTCATTTATTCTAGGGTTTAGTTGTATGCATAGCCTCATGTAAGTGATGGTAATTGCTGGTATAATGACCAGCACTTTCTTTTTAGAGGGTCACTGATACATGTCCACCTAAACGAATTTACACTGCCAGGTCAACCAAGTTATTTGCAGGGATGAGTTTGCAAGCCCTCCGGGTGACCTTTGGCCAGGGATGAATTAGGAACAGCTGAGTCCATGCCCAGGTCCAAAACTTACAGAGGCTTAAATTTCTCAGGAGCAGTTTCTCCTTTCCATTCCAGTGACTGGAATATGGAAAGTGACAGATGATTAAATTTAAAAAAATAGACACTTTTACATCGCTTTGACATTGCTTCCAAAATGTCTTCAGAATAACAAAAATTATTCTGCAAGCCCCTCCCTGCCTTTGACAGTGATTACAATCCCAGGTCATTCTACAATCCCATGGTCCTTCCCAAGTAGAGCATCAGACACAGAGCAGGTGCTCTAAATAGGTGATGGATTAATCAATTCATAACTGAGTCCAAATAGTTTCCTAATGGCCAGGCTTCACTTGCAACAATCCTCCCTTATTTTCATTTTGAAACAGAATTACTTGAGAGCTTCATATCAACCTTAAATTTTTAAGGAAAGGCAATTATCTTCAGCTACTATCTAGAGCAGAATCAGAAAGCTATGGTCCAAGGGTCAAATCCAGCCTACCCGCAGCCTAATTCTCCATGAGTGAGAGCTAAGAATGACTTTTACATTTTTAAATGGTTGGAAAAAAATCAAAAGAATAATACTATTTGGGGAAAACTGAAAATTATATGAAATTCACATTTCAGTGTCCATAAAGAAAATTTGATTAGCCCACAGTCACACCTGTTCTTCTACATTTTGTCTACAGTTGCTTCCACGCTTAGAAGGCAGAATTGAGTGGTTTTGACAGAGACCAAACTGCCCCACAAAGCCTAAAACATGTATTATCTGTCATTTTACACAGTTTGCTGAATCCTGACACAGAAAAGTCATCTTGTTTAAAATATGTAATAATTGAATAAAACAAAGTAAAATGTGAACAGAAAGAATTTGTGCACCACTCCCTAATAAATAGGGAGGGAGGGAGAGAGAGAGAGTCCTGTATCATTAAGAAGCTAACAGACGTTCTTTTTTTGTTGTTATTTTTTTACTCTACGCTTGACTTTAAAAATATATATACATCTGCCAGAGAATACAAGTAGAGTGGTTCAGAAAGAGGAAGTGTTTAACAAAAAAGCAAATGCAACAAATTTCAATTTTTTTAATAAATGAAATGGAACAAAAACATAATAAAACAAATATTCTAAAAATGATTGCAGAAAGCCATCAGGCTGAAGTCAGTTTTGACACAGCCTCGCCTTGCTTGGCTGGTACTAATTCCCTAATGAAAAATATGGGATTGACCTTCAGAAGAGATTTAAATGGCCTTAAAAACACATCCAGGGGGCCAGTCAGCCTCTAAACACAAACGTGTCCCCTCCCACCTCCCTCCTGTGCTAAAGATTGCCCCTCAAAAGTCAGCAAGGAACTTACAGTAATGGATTTCAAAGTCAAGACTCTAATGCAAATCTAAGCATTTGCTTATACACTCTCCAAAGTCTCAACAGATTAAGTTTGGGAGTATTTTCATAGATCATATCTACATAATCTAATAGAGGTGATTTCAGGAATACAGAGATGTTTCCTGCCATGTACCTGTCAAAGTGCAACTCCTCACCAGCAACGTCAACAGGGCATACGTTTCTGTTCAGATTTTTTTTTTTATTTCATCCACTTTATAAAACGATGGTGAAGGGTTTTAAATAATATTCTGCTTCTGTAAAGAGGTCTTTGTGTTGGCGAAAGTACTAGGGAGAAACGGGTGATTCTAAGGATAAGGGACCCTGGTCTCTATTAAGCTTCTGTAACATAATTGACTTTGTTAAAGGGCGCTTAGGAATCGTGTGATTTACATCTCAGGAGAGCTTAATACATCACCCACTCGAGGTTCCACTTGTTTAAATATTTCATCTTAAAAGGTGCATCAGACTTGTAACTTTATCAGCACCCACCCTTCTCCAGCTGAAATGAATTCTCTAGCCCAATCATTACACCCATGACTCCAAGCAAAGGAAGTCATTTTGCCTCTTCTTTCAACAAAGGAGCCTGGGCTGTCACATTACCTATTTCCATCAAGTTAAACAAGGCCTGGGAGATATTTTCCCAGGCTGATGTCTTTAGTGAGGATAGGAAAAGGTTAGACCCTTAAAACTTTAATTTTCCTAATGTAAGTCATTTTTTCAGCTGTAAAGTGTGTCAGTGCGTGCAGGTCAGTGGGAGGGGGCAGAGAGGACAGCATCGCACATGCTCAAGGGCAAGCTGTGAGTACGCCGGGGCTCTCTCCCAGTTCCCCTGCATATGCCCTGTGTGGTCTTGGTTTTGTTACTTGACCTCTCTGAGCTCCCTTCCCCCTGGAGTGAACTTAGGCCAATAAGACTTGAGCCTTGCCCAATGGCTGCATACACCCGATGGTGACCACCAGGCCCTGCTGGGGTTGGTGTCACAAAGCCAGCCAGCTCAGGTCTTCCAGGAGCTGCAGGGAGGGCTCTTCTCGTCCTCAGTTCCCACCCCCTCAGAGCTCATGCGACGGGGAGGACCCAGACCACAGGTACGTGAGCAGACGGCTGAACCAGACCCTGCCAGATAATGCTAAGAGCCAAGAGGAGAACCAATCCGGAAGACCCAACCAAGAGTGATGGTGATGGAGAGCTGCTTCTTTAGGAAGAGAAGCAGAGTCAGCCTCATTGAACACAGACCTGAGGGGTAGAGAGGGATCCACCAGGTACAGAAGTGGGGGACCAGCATTCCTGGCAGGGAAAGAGCTGACGCCAGGGCCCCAGGCAGGCTGGACAGGCTGAGGACTAGTGCAGGGGGACCACTGGGACAGAGTGGGAAGGAAGAGGAGGAACCCATACAGGCTTCAGGTGATGCTGAGACCCACAGGCCTGGGGAACTAGCTTGGATTTTATCCCAAGGGCAGTGGGAATCCGCTCAGTGGTATCAGAATGGAAATGATGTGAATGAGTCAATGAATGAATGTGAATGAAGGAATAAGGCCCATGAAAGAATTTTCTAAGAGCGCTATGCAAATATAAACACACACACACACACAGGAGCTGTGTCTTCACTGTCCTTTTATTCTGTGCAAGCCCAACTACAAGGGAAGGTTATGTCTGGAGCTGATGCAGAGACTGAAATGAACTCAGTCAAAGCTAGCTTGGGATATTGAGAGAAATCACCTATAAAGGAGGCAAAGAAATACCACAGGGAGTTAGTCATCCTTCTTTGGGCTAGATGAGCTGACGCCCCTCAGTGCTGAGTGTCTTTCTAAAGAAGCCCTTTAAAGACCACATCAAGAGCCTCCCAGATCACAAATGTACACTTTCAGGATAATTTGTGTAAACGGTTGTAATGTTATGTGAATGAACCCCTGTGGCTTGGAATACAACTTCCAGGGAACACAAATCTCAAGGATGCTGTATCTCAAAGAACTGAGATGATCATGACTGCTGGTGTCAAAGCAGCATATGCGAGCTTAGGTAACAAGTAATAATCACATGTCAGCGATAGGCAAACTTAAATGCGAGACAGCAAAAGGACATTTTTTAAAATCTCTATTTTATATTGTATGTGGTCTTAAGTATAGGTTCGTAGGTTAACAAATTGGTTATCCCGAGTTGATTTTCCGAGTAGTCAAAACACTTCGGTGGGAATCTTTTCATTGAGAAAATAAGGAATGACCCAATATTTGAGGACATCTCTTTAGCATGTGCAACTTACAAAAAACTCACCCATGTGGTCGTTTCTAAGCCAGCGTGTGTTTGGTTGACTACTCCTCGTATGAAAACGCCAGGAAAGATGTGGGCACAGTGTCTGAAGCAGACCACATGAGCTGGACAGTCTCCTGCCTTCCCTTCCTCCCACCCCTCCCACCCCTCCTCCCTGCCCTCTACTCTGCCCCTTCCCCCTTCCCACACGGCAGAAGCTGGAAGCCCAGAAGCTGCCTTTCTCAGCCCCAGGATGCCCCAGTAGGTCCCTGCAATGAGAGGCACTCCAGGGAGATCTGGAAGGTGGGAGAGAAGCAGGAGCCTCTATCGCCCTTGGAGGAACATCGGGCACCCCGGCTTCCACAAAGAGCTGACACGAGGTCTTACCACTGACCGGTGCCTGGGCAGCCCACAGTTTCAGCTGAGACTCCTGGCAGCCGTGCCCACCATCTCTGCAGTTCTGAGTTCCCAAGCGCCAGCAGCAGCTTCCATGATCTTTACAAGGCCAGCTCTTCCAATCATCCTAATGCCTCCAATGCCCTGTAAGTCCCCTCCTGCTTAAGATACCCAGGGTCACTTGGGTTTGTCCAACCCAAGCCTTGCTGATACAGGATGTCAGTAACTCTCTCTGATCCTGCCTTGGGCTCATCTTGACCTTGGTTCTTGGCCCCTGTGGGCTCCCAGCACCCACCTGCTTCCCTTTGTTAAAACCTTAGAGCTGCAGGAAATGGATCTGGGAATGGAAAGCAAGTTCCCCATCACTGGTGGTGTACAAGCAAATGCCAGAGCGTCACTCACCAGGTATGTCATACAAGGGACCCCAGGAGGGGAGTCCTGCAGGTCCACCAGTTAGAGAGTTTACCCATGCTGGAGCCAGAAGTACCTGAAGAGGTCTGGCTCCTGGCTTGGGACCCCTTCCAACTCTGTTCCCTGGGTGTACAGTTCACTCCAGCCCTGGAAATTAATCTGTGCCTGCCAGCCCAGGGCAAGTCCAATTTCAGTGCCAAGTCACCCCAGCCTGTGGTCATAAGGAAAATAGGCCTGAAGGCAAAGGAAAAGCTATGAGGGAGAGAGAGAGAGAGAGAGAGAGAGAGAGAGGGAGAGGGAGAGGAGAGAGAGAGAGGGAGAAAGAGAGGAGAGAGAGAGAGAGGAGAGAGGGAGGAGAGAGGGAGGAGAGAGGAGAGAGGGAGGAGAGAGGAGAGAGAGAGAGAAGGAAGGGGGGAGAGAGAGAGAGGAGAGAGAGAGAGAGAGAGAGAGAGAAGGGAGAGAGAGAGGAGAGAGAGAGAGGGAGAGAGAGAGGAGAGAGTGAGGAGAGAGGTGAGAGAGAGAGAGAGAGGAGAGAGAGAGAGGGAGAGAGAGAGGAGAGAGTGAGGAGAGAGTGAGGAGAGAGGTGAGAGAGAGAGAGAGAGGAGAGAGAGAGGAGAGAGAGGGAGAGAGAGAGGAGAGAGAGAGAGGGAGAGAGAGAGGGAGAGAGAGAGGGAGGAGAGAGGAGAGAGAGAGAGAGGAGAGAGAGGAGAGAGAGAGGAGAGAGGAGGGAGAGAGAGAGAGAGAGAGAGAGAGAAGGGAGAGAGGGAGGAGAGAGAGAGAGGGAGAGAGAGAGGAGAGAGTGAGGAGAGAGGTGAGAGAGAGAGAGAGAGGAGAGAGAGAGAGGAGAGAGAGAGAGGAGAGAGAGAGAGGGAGAGAGAGAGAGGAGAGAGAGAGAGAGAGAGAGAGGAGAGAGAGAGGGAGGAGAGAGGAGAGAGAGAGAGAGGAGAGAGAGGAGAGAGAGAGAGAGAGGAGAGAGAGGAGAGAGAGAGAGAGAGGGAGAGAGGAGAGAGGAGAGAGAGAGAGAGAGAGAGGAGAGACAGAGAGAGGGAGGAGAGAGAGAGGGAGAGAGAGAGAGAGAGGAGAGAGAGAGAGGAGAGAAGAGAGACCAGAGAGAGAGAGAGAGAGAGAGGAGAGAGAGGGAGAGAGAAAGGGAGGAGAGAGGAGAGAGAGAGAGGAGAGAAGAGAGAGGAGAGACAGAGAGAGGGAGGAGAGAGAGAGGGAGAGAGAGAGAGAGAGGAGAGAGAGAGAGAGGAGAGAAGAGAGACCAGAGAGAGAGAAGAGAGAAGAGAGACCAGAGAGAGAGAGAGAGAGAGAGAGATAGGAGAGAGAGAGAGAGTGCCTTTACAAGCCACAGCTTAGTGGAGATAATCAGCACCTCTGCCCTTCCATCCCTGTTTGGCTGGCTAACACTTAGTTGAAACAACCACCCCTGGGAAGCCCTGCTCGAGGTCACCACCAAGCCATGCTGGGTATCCCTGTTCCAGCCGATTGTCTCTGTGGCACTCATGCCTCACTGCTGTCGCTGTCAATAGAGAAGGTGTCGTTCCCCAAAGCCAGCATGTGTTCAAGGGAGCAAGAAAGTGTCTGTTTCTTTATATTTCCATAACTCAGCTGCATCTCTAATATAATAACCTCCCTATATCCGTAAAAGTAAATGTAGGCTCCGTGCTCTGACATAGAGTTCCCCAAGTATTGCCTTGAATAAGAGAGAAGTTTACATCTCTCTCACACCCCCATCCAGAACAGTAAAGGGTGCTCTGGGTCTTCACATGGGGGGTCTGAGCTGGTGGGTGTCCCGACCACCCTCAATAAGAGGCTTCCATCTCTGGGTCTAGGTTGGGTGCCCCAATTGCTCTCAGCCTTGGGTCTGAAGCTGTACACCTTGGAGTGTGGGGGAAATGTAGAGAGCGCGTGGCTTCATCTTAAGTACATACAAGAAACAGAAGTTGCTCACGCTTGTCCTCATAGCCATGGGCAAAGAGCATCATAATGGCCCCCATTGATGTCCATGTCATCCCTGAAACCTGTGAATATGCTACCTTACATGGCAAAAAGGACTTTAAGATGTGATTAAGGTTAAGCAAGTATCCTGGATTATCCAGGAGGGCTCAAAGTAATCGTGTGAATCCTTAAGAGTGGCGAAGCGTTCCCGGCTCTAATCGGTCAGAAAAATGTCACAGCAAAGAAAGGGTCAGAGAGATGCTGGCTTTGAAGATGGAAGAGGGGGACCACGAGCCTGGGAACTGGGAATGCAAGCCCCCTCTGGATGCTGGAAGGGAAAGAAAATGGATAGTCCCTTGGAGCCTCCAGAAGGAACATAACCCTGCTGACACCTTGAAGTTAGCCCAGTGAAGCCCATGTCAGACTTCTGACCTCCAGAAATGTAAGAGAATAAAAATGCGTTGCTTGAAGCCATGGAGTCTGTAGTAGTTTGTTACCGCAACAGCAGGAAGCTAATACACCCAGTCACATGACCTACCTAGCTGCAAGGGAAGCTGGGAAATGTAGTCTCTGGCATCTTTCGTGTCCTTCTCCCTCCCTCAAGTAACAGTTTCCCTCCTGCACCTATCTGCGTCCCCAGGAACCCAGAGCATGGGCTCTCTGCAGCCACCCAGCCCATGTATGCAAACAAACTACGGTCCAGAAAAGAAATCTGCACAGTAGAAGAGACGCAGGACCAAACCCCACCTGTTGTTTCTCACCACAGGGCTGTGAGCAGAAAGCCTGCCAGCTGCCACCTCCCAGGATGTCAGCTGGAAAGCAGGCACCAGCACCTTCTAGCCTCAGCTCCGCAGATTGACCAAGCCTCCATCAGTCCCCACCCACCTTAGCTGTGGCCTGAGGAAAAGAGCCGGGGTGGATCCCTTCTCAAAGATGCACCAACATCCCACTGTCCTGTGCCCCCTCTCCACAGCCCACCCCAGGCCTCTTCATCTGGTCTGTGAGTGCATCTTCTTCCAGGTCTCCTGGAGAACAGACGTGGTGCTGCCTCACCATTTCTGTCTGACACTCCATGGTTGCTACAAATGCCTGCTGCAAAGACGGCCAGATGAGGACGCCCAGCCCATTTGCAAGGAGAGGAAACGGAGGCTTGGTAGGTTACATGACTGGCAGATGTAATCCCTCAGTGGCTGAACACCCCTTGGCCCTTCTACTTCAGGATGGGACTCTGGGCGGACTTCCAACAGCCGACATTGAGGCTCTCAGCTGAGGGGCTGCCTTCACAGCCCAGACAGCTGACCATCCAGGATGTACAGGCTGGAGTTAACCCTCCCCTCCCTCCCCCAGCTGGCTCCCTCTCTCATAGTGGATCATTCTAAGGCAAGCATCTTATGCTCCCAACACACGGTGTTGATGCCTCACACCTTTCCTTCCCTGTGTCCCCTCTTCACCACCCTGCATGTGTTCCTGGACCCCCCAGGGTTCTGCCTCTAGGGAAACCCAAGCCCAGATGCACGACTTGCCAAAAAGACAGGGCTAGTAAGTGACACGGTCAGAACTCAACATGGGGGGCAGGGTCTGTGGACACACACTCAAACAATCACCATGACAAAGCAGCGCTGCCCAACTGGGGAGAACCCAGGGTCCGCGCCTTCCAGCGATTTCCCCTCCACTGAGGGAAGACCACACGTCTCTGTTCCGCTTGGCCAAGCAGATTCTCTTCTCAGGCTCTCCCCTGAGAACCAGCACCTACATCCAGCATCTAATTGGGTCCCTGGCCACCCATGTAGATCACTTACTATACACCAGCCACAGAGGCTACCAAGAAGGAAGAGAAGAATTAGCCCTAGAGGTGCTCTGGGAAGGGGCAACACACAAGGAAACAGGAAAAATAACAGCCACAACCATTTCCTGGAGTCTGATATAAACAGGCCAAAGGGAGCAATAGCCCAGGCCTCTGAGGGAGGTTTTGAGAATTAAGTGAGAAAATGGGTATTTTCACAGTTCCTGGATTAGCGTAAACAGCCAATTACCTTCGGCTTTCACCATTATTGTTTACGTACTCGTTCATCCATATGCAAAAATAATACATCACAGCAAACCTACAAATCTGTTATGTTGTTCCCATTTTACAGATGGGGAAACTGAGGCCCAGAGATGTTGAGAACTTGCCTGAGGTCACACAGTGCTGCCCTCTTGGGCTCTGATGCTAAGTCCTGGGCTGACGTTTACTCATTACGCACTCCTAACATCACTAACATACTCCTTGAATATTACCTGGGGTACCATTTTCAGTGCAGCCTCTGCTTTTGCATTTCTGTAAGTTTTCCACACAGCAGGCTCATGGCTGAACTCATGAGAGTGGACTTCTCAGGGAGGCCGGAAGAGAAATGAGGTCCAGGTCACCACCTGCCTTAGCTCTGCATACACAGCCATTTGTCCCCTAGGCCTGGGTGTTTCCCTGGCTCTGTGTTAATAATCGACTAGTGGGCAAAGCCTTCATATAATTCCAAGCAGCTCAGTGCCTCCTTCTCCCAGGTAGTCCTGGAGTTTCAGAGGCAAATCCTCCCCTGCGCGTATACATCAAAGGCAGGGTGTTTATGGGGATGCCCACCAAGCTGCAAGGAAATGGGATACCTCCCAAGTGGATGGGGACAGCAGGACTTTGCCATCACCCTCTGCATCCATTGAGATGAGAACAATCAGGGATGTGTGGATGGTGACACGCTACTGATCCCCTGGGGTCTGCACACCAGCTAAGCTACCAGACAGCACTCTTGTTTTGGGGCCCCTTTGCTCCCCTTTTCTCATATGTCACCACCTCTGGGAAGCCCTCCTTGTTTCTTCCGGCTCAGCACAATCCCCCTGCAGCCCGTGCCATCTTTCAGTGCCTCTTGGTGACATCCTCTGGTGCAAGCACTTCTTTTGCCAGCTGTTTATGTCATCTCCCCAGGAACCTCTGTGAGGACAGGAGCCAGAGTTTATGCCCTTGGATGTCACCACCCAGCAAATAGGGCGTGGCAAATAACAGGTGTGCCAGAAGGTACTTGTTGATTGAGTGGTGAACTCCTATGCATCCTTCAAAACTTAGAAGCCAAGCGCGTACTTCAGGAAGCCTTAAAAGGAAGGACGAGGACAGACTAATTTCTGGTTCCCAGCTTCCAGCATGGAGTAGATTATGGTGTCGAATATGCATCGTTCTCACTCTCAAGCCTTTGACTTACTCTCTTCCTCTGAAATATGGGGTGGATACAGGGTAATACAATAAGTCCTTTGCAGTGAGGGGCTCTGTGTCTCTTCTTGACATCTCTGTTCCCTAGCACACAGCAGGTTCTCAGTAAACATTCCATTATAGAATGACTTGCTGAAGGCATGAGTCCCCTCTTTCTCCTCCTCAGCCCCCATTTACTTATTCAACCAAACTTCAGGGGTCCCTGACATACAGCAACATGTATTGGCCCTGTGGACAGAGGAAGTTACACAAACAGTCTCTGCCCTCAAGGAGGGGGAAGGAAAGATACTAATGGATGGTGAGCCTGGATTTTTTTCCTTTAATCCGCACAAGTGTGTCATGTGTTAGATTATGTCATTCTGTTTTGCCAATGAGAAAAAAGGATTAGCCCAGCAAAGTCAGTTGTCCAAGGTCATAAGACTAATAAGTGATGGGGCTTCTGTTTGAATCAAGGACTGTCTGACCCCAAAACCCATTTCACTGGGCTTCCTGACTAGAGGAAGAGTTAAAACGATTTTCAAAAGAAAACAGACATAATAATAAGCAGGTGGGTGTGAAGGCTCAAGCCAGAAAGGAAAATAGTTGCAATTGATCAGGAAAAGGACAGATTACCACTGGTGGGGTCAGAGAATAGATGACCAAAGGAGGGAGAAGCAGAGAGACAGAGAGAGCAGAAACAAACCAGCCCTGGATGGTAGGGACCAGCCCTCCCAGGCCATCACTGAGGATTGTTCAAGGGTGTGCACTGCACAAGGGGGCCATGGCTAACGGGGTGCTATTCCCGCCCCAGATAATGACAATATCCTCTACGAAAATATCCTGACAGACGGAAGTCAAGGGCTTTGTGGGAAGGGACATCTTTTCCTAATTCACCCCATGGGGCTGACAAGGCAGGAGGCAGCTCTGGCCACAGCTCAGAGTTCAGTCCCTGGGTGACGATGCATCGGAGCAAGGAAAGTTCTACCAAAGGGGCCGAGAGGGAAGCTCAGTTCTAGGATTCAAGACAGAGCTGGGACGTGGTGGGAATAGGGCGGCTGCTGTTTACTGTCACCCATATCTGTGATGCAAGATAACCACCCAAATGTCCAACCCCAGCGAAATAGTTCAGCGAATCAATCACTCACACCCGCCACATGGAGTCCTCTACAGCCATGTTTTAAACATCAGGTTCTCAAAGACATCTCAAGAGCTTCAGAAAATGTTCATGCCATAAAACACAGTGCAAACATCAAGATGAAAATCTTATACAAACCTTCTTGTATGTATGCGCATTATCCATATGCACAAATAAAAATAAATAATCTCAAAGTTTTCCCTAATGCACGTGTATGAATGCAATAATTAAAAGGAAAATTTTAAAAATGGATAGTTTTCGAAGGACCTAGAACTCTTTGTTTCTGACTTGCCGTCGGGGTCCAGCAACCCGAGTCCAGGACTCAGGTCCCTTGAAACGAATCTGTGTCCAGGCTACAGGCTCATGGCATGCTCCTCCAAGGTGACAGTGTGGGTCCTATGAGACTACAGTGCCCTGAATATTCCCTACTTTGGTGTGATATCTATTATCAGCTTTGAGAAAATGGTACCCTATCACTGCACATCAAAAAATCCCCATGACATAGGCAGTATGCACTCCCCATGTAACAACACAACTGGAACCCAGGCACTGTGATACTGGAAAGTAATGGTAGTGTTGGGGAGGGGTGAGTAAAATAATTAGAATGGACTTTAAAGTCACCAAAGGCAGCGAGGAGAGAAATCTCTCTTACAGGCCTTTCTGGGGCTGAGCTGCAGAGATGGAGGGGTTCTGAAGGGTGGCTGGCTGGCCAAGAAAGGAAGAATAACCAGCAGAAAAGATGTGGGAATCTCAGAGCTGGAAGGGGCAGGAGATGGACAGGCGGGCAACCTCACCCTGGCACAGAGTGGAGCCACCCTGAGAGGGCAGATGAGGAAACACCCAGGATCTTCAGTTTCCCATCGAAAACTGACTGTCACGACCCCTGCTCCTCTGGCTACCAGGACAGAACTTTCTGAGCTCTCCCTAGCCCACTACCTTTTCTTGGGAAATGTCTTTTACGTGCAGGCTCAGCGGCCATGGCTCACGGGCCCAGCCGCTCCACGGCATGTGGGTTCTTCCCGGACCGGGGCACGAACCCGTGTCCCCTGCATCGGCAGGCGGACTCTCAACCACTGCGCCACCAGGGAAGCCCAGTGTCCATTTTTCAACATGCAAATCCTACTTAACATTTTTGTTTTAATTTTATTGGATTATAGTTGATTTACAACGTTGCATTAGTTTCAGGTGTACAGAAAAGTGATTCAGTTATACATATATACAAACCCTACTTAACATTTTTAATGGTTGTATAGCATTCAGTCCAATCCCCACTCCACACACATTTATGAAGTGTCTGCTGTATGCAGGCATTGCGCAAAGCACAAGCAATCCAGAGAGACATTGTTTGCATCCTGCCCTCTGGCAATGAGAGCAACCCACCTGCATTCACTGTTTCAGAGGATGAAGAAGTGTTAAGTGGACACATACACTAACCCACCCCTTTGACAGATGGGAAAACAGAGGCACAGAGGCAAATCATGCTCAGAGCCCTGTCTAGTACCTGGAATCCAGACCCACAGCCCAGGCCTCTCCCCAGCACACTTCCCCATCCACACAACAAAGGAATGTGCTTCTTTATTAGTTAGACTTCTACAGAGTTCTAAATCAAACCAAAGCATCCAAAATTTTAAAGTTTGATCAGCTGAGAAATAAGGATATTAAATATGATTAAGTATGATTGAATTTGAGGGTACAGACTGTTCTTCCATTACCTGCTTTGATTAAAAAGCTATCTGAGCTGTGAGGTAGAAAAGTTAAATGCGACAAGAAAAAAAAAAAGCCTCATTCCTACTTTTTGTAAGAAAATAGCATTGTTTAAGATGTGATCGTCACCACATCGAGAACACATGATTTAACATCTGCAGTTAATATTCTTCTCACGCTTCTTAATTGAGAAAAATAAAAGTGATTAGGAAGAATAAAAAGTTATTCCTATGATTCTTTAGGGAACATAAGATAGGCTACATTTTTTTAATGGAACATAGACCAGAAGCTCAGATTCCTAAGCTGAAATTTAATTGGTGCAATACTGAAGTTTAAAGAGTCAGACAGTTTTTGGTCTTTGGGTTATGAGGGGAAAATTACCCATAACAGTGCTTGGATTGTAATATTTTAGCTGCTATCCTGGTCTATCTCTTCTTCCTGAGATGATGATGACGATTACTGTTCTGATCATTTCGCACGTTCAGCCCTTCCCCTCTGAGTTTTGAGAATGGTGATGAACTTGGGGGAACTTATCAGAACGGCTGGGATGTTACGTGGATCAAAATGGATCTGGAGAAAGCCATAGTACGGTGAAGTACAAGGAGGTTGTTTTCAGCAGTGCCAAATGGCATATTCTTGAGAGAGAAGATAAATGAGCAGGAAAGAGAGAGAGAGAGACAGAGCAAGAGAGAGCACGCCTGGGTAACAGCTCACTTATCTCCGCCTTCTAATTGAAGAGTTGGCTGGGACTCAGAACAGTGGTGCTGACCCACTTCAGCCCTCAGGATGCCACATCACCACCAGACGGAAAAATGATCAATCACAAATTAGCCTTACATGAGTGTAGCTTGAAACTGTCATGAAAGGAACAGGGGAAAAAAGCTATAAAAACGGTTTCTGTCAAAATCATTCAAAGACCTACAGATCGTAGAAATCTAGTGGTGACTGTCAACTTGTACATTACTATCAAAATTAGAAAATGTTTCGAAAACGTGAAAACTGGACTCAGCCTCCAAATGTACATGAACTGAGCCTTGGCTAATTCTTTTGCAGCAAAATTATGGAATGACTTTGTTTCCCCAGGGCTGTGACTGTAGGGACTTAAACCCGGAGGACTCACTTAACCCAGAGAAGTGTCAGGATGTAGGACTGCCAGATTCAGCAAGTAAAAAAATCCAAGATACCTGGTGAAATTTGAATTTCTTTTAGTCTAAGTATGTCCCATGTAATATTTGGGACATACCTGTACTAAAACATTATTTATTATTTTTCTAAATTTCAAATTTACAGGGTGCCCTGTATTTTACTTGGAAGCCCTCTCCTTGTCTTCCCTGCATTTGTTCCAGGGGTTCCCATAGCTGGGCCCCAGAAGATGCACAGAAGACTCAGGCTGGCTGGGGTCACAGGCAGGAGGGGCATTAATATGAGCGGGGGCGACAAGGACAGGACCTATTTCTGAGAGCACAGTCTGCAGTCCTAAGGCAAGCTCTTCAGGAAGGCCCCCAATGTCTTGATGCAGAAGAGGAGCAGAGGGTCCTTGGGGCCCCCTGTGTGGAGTCACATGATGGGTGCTGTGTACTAGGTTCAGGGTTTTGAGGCAGCTCAGAAGAGGCTGAGCCTTTATATTCCTCCCTCATTTAGGGACCTGCCATCAGGCGAATAACAGTGCTTGCAAAGGGTCCAGGTAAGAGATTATCAAACTTATATGTCCATAAAGATCCCCAGGGAGACTTGCTAATAATCCAGAGAACTGGATCCCATCCCTCAGAACCACTGATTCCAATAGTCTCAGGTGCACCTCATAATCTGCATTTTAAATAAGTAACCCCCCAAACACACATACACACACACCCCACCAGGTGAAAAATACTGACCTGGGTTTTAGGCTCTCCCTAAACACAGACCAAAAAAGACATTATTTTTAAAATAAAATATTATTAAAAGCATTTTCTCCAAAGATCATATCACTCATTAATTTGGCATTTCACAATTTGATTATGGCTAGGTTCTCTTTTAACAACATGATGCAAAAATCAGAGTGAAGAGTAATATTTCTACAAGTGGATGATTCTTAGAGAGATCAGTTTTCTTGTCCCAGCCTGTATTTTTATTTCTTAAACTTAATATAATTCTCCCCACTATGAGGACTAATTTGAACTACTTATAATAGTTTAATAATAGGAATATATGTTACTTCTGTGCTTGTGAGATGGACATAATTACAGAATTTTAGGATTATAATAGAAAATTATAAGATTAAAAAAAACTACAGTATTTTAGAATGGAAAAAGAAGGTGGTAACTTACAAAAATGTAAGCATTACTTAAGGGCATTTTCCTATATTTTCTCCAAAGTAAGTATATAAGAAGTAGTATTATTATACATAATAATATGTACTAATACAAATGTATTATTAAATTCTTATATAATATTATTAGACACACCACTATGGATTTCTAAGAAAACAAGATATTCTCTTCAATGAATCTATGTTAAAATACAAGAAGGACTTTTACCTTTACTATTTGGAGAGTGTCATATGACCTAGGCTTTGGTGCCCAAAAAAACTACAATTATTTTCCCACAAGTTTTTAAAAGAGCCTACCTAGGAAAAAAAATATATATATGTATATATATATATATATATATATATATATATATATATATATATACACATTTTTTTTTTTTTTTTTTTTTTTGCGGTACGCAAGCCTCTCACTGTTGTGGCCTCTCCCATTGCGGAGCACAGGCTCCAGACGCGCTGGCTCAGCGGCCATGGCTCACGAGCCCAGCCGCTCCGCGGCATGTGGGATCTTCCCAGACCGGGGCACAAACCCATGTCTCCTGCATCGGCAGGCGGACTCTCAACCACTGCGCCACCAGGGAAGCCCTAGGAAAATATTTATATTTTAAAGGTATACAAAAAATAATTTGAAGGTGTACAGGAAGTTCTTTGGCTATTTTAAATATAGCACATCGATAGTAATATAAAACTTCATCTAAAGAAAATAAATTGAAAATTGGGATGGTTGGTGATACAGGTTGAATTGTGTCCCCCCAAAAATGTGTTGAAGTCCTAACCCTTTGTACCTGTGAATGTGACCTTATTGGAAATAGGGTCTTTGCAGATGGAATCAAGTTAGCGTAAGGTCATTAGGGTGAGCCCTCCTCCAATATGACTGGTGTCTTTCTAAGAAGAGGGAAATTTGGGGCAGACGCTCACAGAGAAGAGAAGGTTCATGTGAAGACACAGTGGGAAGACAACCATTGAAGATGGAGGCAGAGACAGGAGCGATGCTGCCTGGAACCACCAGAAGGCCGGAAGAGGCCAGAGCCCTAGAGCCTTTGGCAGGAGAGCAGCCCTGCTGCCCCCTTGATTTTGGACTTCTTGCTTCCAGAATTGCGAAAGAACAAATTTCTGTTTTTCTAAGCTACCCAGTTTGCGGTGCTTTGTTATGACAGCCACAGGAAAATAATATGTGTGTTTTACTCCAAGTATGCTTAAAAAAAAAAGTTTTATTTTCTTTTTGCAAAGTAACATAATGAAAAGTTTAAAGCGTTAAATAAAATTAAAGACTCCCCTCAAACCCGTTGGAAATGGTGTCCTTAGGGCAGCCCCAGCTGACTCTTACAAACAGACCTCCGGTTGCCCATTCTGGTCGTTTCCCCCACCACTGGCAGGAGGTGCTCTTTATTCTCCTTCTCATGTCTCTTCTTCTGAGTACTCTTCAGTCTGCATCCCCTTGCTAGGGAACTGCCACTTCTTTTTTAAAAAATTTATTTATTTTATTGAAATATAGTTGATTTACAATGTTGTGTTAGTGTCAGGTGTACAGCACAGTGATTCAATCATATATAAACATGTATATGTGTATGTGTGCATATACATATATATATATATATATATATATATATATATATATATATTCTTTTTCAGATTCTTTTCCCATATAGGTTATTACAAAATATTGAGTATAGGGGTACTGTCACTTCTAATGTCCCCTCCCACCCACTGGGAGAGGGTGACTTGGCTGCCCTTAGAGCATCACGCCCAATCTTATTCCCTGCCTCTCTCCAAAGATGCTTGATCACGTTTCTCTCAGGCAAACCTTTGAAGTGCTCTTTCTAATCCAGCTCCATGTTAATGCCCTTCTTGCCAAATATTACTCAAAATGGCCAGAACTTTTATTTTATGAACAGTTCAGCCAGCCTGGAAAAATTTCACACTAACTCCCGCTTCATAAGGAGGTGTGCAGAAGAGAGCCAGCACGTAGTATGTGCTCACTAAAGGAAGTCACAGGTAGCCTCATATCACACACGTGGACTTGACTCTGGGACAGTCAACCTGAGTTTTAGGACCCGAAAGCCAAAGGGAAGGTCATGGGGTCTCCTCATTTGACACACCGGAAAAGATGTGAGGAAAGCATTGGACTTTTGGTGGGGGGATGGTTGGTACACAATGCACAGGACATGACCAACCCCCTCTAAGGCAAAGTCCCACTTCAAAGTCACTCCATTGAAATGTGAACAAGTGTGCCCTGTGTAGCACTGCTCTGGGCACTGGGGTAAGAGGCAATGGAAGCCAGGTTCCTGCCCTCAGAGATTTTTATAATCTAGTAGCTGATACACTTGAAAAACTCTTAAGAGACAGGGGTCTTTCAGAATGATCTCATGAGAGGATTAGCTTGAATAGTGCCAGAAAGGACCAATCCTCTCAGGCTTCCTGGAGGAGGTGTCTGGGGTAAGTCTCATGGCCGGAGAGCTCACTGTCAGTGTGACAACTGAGACCATCCTGATCCTCCCAGATATTTATGGAATAGAGGTCATGGGCATACAGAAAGCATATTCTCTGTGGGAACCCAGGATGGGAGAGGAGGATTTTGATAACCAGGTTTTAACCTTAAATATTTCTTCCTACAGGAGAGCCATTCCTCACTCCAACTCCACCCTCAACTAATCACGTGACCTGAGTTTATGTCTGCATGGTACCTTGTGTTGCTCATCATAAATGTAATGGGTCATCTGGGAGGTGGTCGTTACTCCAGGTCTGTTCTCCTGGACCAGTTGAGACCATGATAGGGTGTGAACATTTCTGACTCTCATATCCCAGTTCCATCAGAGCCTGTGCAGTGCCTGGCACCCAGTGGGTGCTTAATGAATACTTGTTGAATTAATAAAATCCTCTAAGTGCTTTGTACTCAAAAACCCCACCAGCAGCATCCATCCTCATCACCTGGAGCTTGTGAGAAACAGCATTTCAGGTCCCACCCAAGACCTGAATTTGGATTTTAACAAGCTCCCGGGTGATTCCTACACATTAGAGTTTGAGAAGCATTGCTCTAGGCACAGAGGCCCATCTTAAATTGGGGGATGGTAGGTTAAGGTAAGCAATGGGAAGTCAGAGTTGGAAGGAACCTTCCAAATAATAGCAATTATTTGTGCAAAATGCCCTCTACCACCTCTCTCCTTTGGATCTCAAGCTCCCACTGCTTTGGATCTCAAGCCTTCCCAGACCCCAGCTGATTGGATTGGGGACCCACAGGCACCTTCCAAACTATTATATTAAAGTCCCCCCAACAGTCTGCTTGCTTATATACCTTCTCCATAGGTTTGGGAACAGAGGGCAGGCATTGGTTTTGAAAACTCTGTCCCCGGGGGGATAACATGTTACCGAAAGTGTGGTCCCCCTTCTCACCACTCAAAAGCCAATACTTGAGCACCAGGATTGGTGGAAAGGAAAGTGTGCTTTATTTCTGAGGCCAACAAACAGGGGTTGGAGGTCAGACTCGTGTCCAAAGGCCGACTCCCCCGCTGACATTCAATGGGCCAGAGTTTTTAAAGGGGAGTTTCAGGGGTGTATAGGCGGAAAGAGGGGGCTACATGCAGAAATGGCACAGTCAGCTCTGACAGTCGTCTTGAAATTGGTCATGCGGTGGTCTGGTCAGCGTCATTTTGATTGGTTTAAGTACAATTAGTCTTCAGTTCCAGGGTCAGTTTCTTCCAATTTCTTTGAGGCCAGTTCTCGGAATTGTGGCAGCTCATGTCATGGCTACAGTCTGGTCATTATGTCATTAACTTCTTCCACTTGATGGGGGTTTCAGTATCTACAAAACAGCTGAAACATTATGGCTCAGAATATTATCTACAGCCCTTGAGGAGGAACTAAACGTCCTTGACTTTGCTTAATGACTAAACTATTATTATTTTGTCCTGTTTGCTTTTCTTTGCTTCTGCGTTTTTCTCACTTTTCTGATTAAACTTATCCTTTGGCTAAAGTTTTTCTACAGACAAAAGACAGGTGGAGGACATGGGAGACAAGACCGTAGGCTCCAGCTCTATTTCAGTCAGAGTCATTGTAATCAAGTAGTCTCAGTAAATAATGGTTGAGTGACCAACTGATCCTTTAAGCCCAGGTCTTCTGGCTCTACTGCTACGCTCTTTCTGCCTCACCAGTGGGCATCTCAAGTGGAGGAGAAGCCAAAAGCACAGCAGCCAACACTCAAACTGTGTAGGGATGCTCTCTGGAGGCATTCGGGTTCATTCAAAAGCAGACTTTCCAGGAGCGAGAGGTTGCATTTCTTGGTGTTGAGTTGGGTATGGAAAAAATAAATTGTACCTCCCATCGAGTAAAATGGCTATATGGAAGGAAGCTGTGAAGGTCCACTGTAAGGAATCTTCTGGAATTCCAAGACCTTGGGAGATGTGAGAAGACAGAACTCTGGAAGGAAACACTGAAGATCACTCTGCTTTCCTGCCAGGTACCATCACCTGTCACAGGAGCTGCTCAAGCAGCTGCAGAAGAAAGACCAGGTGGGTCTCCAGTATCAGCCGAGAGCCAGCGAGGGCACCTCGGAGGTCCTGCCCAACTCAGGTTCATGATCTAGAACAGGGGTCCACAAACTTTCTCTGTATTGGACCAGGGAGTAAGTGTCTTGGGTTTGTCTTGGGTTTCAATGGTTTCCACCATTGAAACAGGAGGGAAGGTGGCAGGGCACAACTTTTAAAAGAATGGCATAGCCATACTACATGATGAAAACTAGTGAGAACAAACTGGGTCCGAGATGGCAGAAGATTCGACTTCCAGTAGACCTTGAGCCTCCTTATACGCTCACTGTGATACATTAGCATGCTGAATGCTATACCCACCAGTGCCATGACAGTTCTGAGGCTAACCATAAAAGGCCAAAAAGTGGGCAGTGGCCCAACTCCTGGAAACCCCTGCCCCTTCCCCCAAATAGTTGGAATAATCCCCCCACTCATTAGCCTATGAAATTACCAGCCCATAAAAACTAACCACCCCAGGTTTCGAGGCTCTCTCTCACCTTCTGAGACAGCCCACACTCTGTCTGTGGAGTGTGTTTCTCTCTAAATAAATCTGATTCTTACCTAACACTTTGTCTCCAAATTCTTTCACGATGAAGAAAAGAACCTTAGGGCTTCCCTGGTGGCGCAGTGGTTGAGAGTCCGTCTGCCGATGCAGGGGACGCGGGTTTGTGCCCCGGTCCGGGAAGATCCCACATGCCGCGGAGCGGCTGGGCCCGTGAGCCATGGCCGCTGAGCCTGCGCGTCCGAAAAAAAAAAAAAGAACCTTAAATTCATCGGCAACACCATCATTGTTGCAACTCCTCAGTGTTGCCATTGTACTGTGAAAGCAGCGTGACAGGATGTAAGCTAAGGGGTACAGCTGTGCTCCAGTAAAACACCAATTACAGAAGAAAGTGGGCAGCCCCCGGGCCCTAGTTTGTGGACCCCTGATCTAAAGTGAAACTGAAATGAAACTAAAGTAAGGGTGGACTGTACACTTTGAGTCCTAAACAGCACAGGGCAGATGCAGGGGTTGCCTCTCCATGGAAATTCACCCCGTCTCCAGCTGATCTTCGTTCAGGGTCCCATTCAGACCACGGGAACTCTTCCAAGAAATAGATGCAGCTGATGAAAACAAAAGTATTTTAACCAAAGAGGACAAACTGAATAAGCCCCCACTCCTAGTTCAGGATCATGAGAGGTCTGTGACATCAACCTCTCTGTGGCGTAATCAGTCACTGCCATCAGGTGGGGACCAGGCATCCCCAGATATGACACACACAGTCACACATATTTACACACATACATGCATCACACCCAAACACACACACTCACACGAAAGAGAGAGAGAATCAGACATGATGCCTGTCTAGTCCATATTTAAAATGTTGCAGTTAGTATTTCCCTACCGTTAAAGAGGCTCCTCCATAAGTGTACAAATGGCGTTTGGACAATAAAGCTGATGGGATTATAGAGTCAAGTCGTCACCCTGTCCAGGCTCCCATTAAGATGCTCTATTACTTTGATGCAGAGCTATGGTCTCCTGCCTCTATTATATTACCCTCCCTCTTGCCTGTATCTACAATCAGGCTTTGTATCCACATTATAACACTGAAAAGCCTTGGCTCATAGGCATCCTGGATGATCAGAGCATTCATTTTATTTATTTAAAGCATGGCTTGCCTGGATGGTCTCCAGAGATAAAGCATCTTATATTCATGGGGGTCCAGATACCGTTGGAAGTGCATTCATTCCAATATCACTGCCATTGAGTCAAGGCTAAAGGCACTTTCTCAGACATAAGGAATCAGAAAATCTACAATGGGAGCATAATGTTTATATCGCTGTTAAAATAGTATCCAATGGCTCTTGCAAACAAGTGTTTGAAATGACTCTTTCAAACAATTGATCCTTCTTGAGCCATAAATCAACTAGTTTCACTCACGGATGGTCAGGGAGAGGTGGGCATTGGGGGGAAAGATTGAGTCTTCCCTTTCTTCCAAGTGTTTTTTATGGTGACGAGGCTGGACAAAATCAGGCACCCCTCTTTTCTTTCAGGTTCTGTTGATTAAATAATTCATATGGTCAGGCAGAAAAAGCTCAAAACATAAAAGAGAGCAAGAAGAACTTACCTTTGGTAATTTGATCTCTAAGTTCCTTCAGCAAATAAATACTCATTGCATACGAATTAAGTGCTGGGAACCATCTAGGCTGCAGAGGTAGAGAAAGAATCAAGATGAAGCTTCTCTCCACCAGTCTTTCTGGTGAAATGGTGAAATAAACAAGTAACTCTCATACAGAAAGAGCTAAAATAAAAATAGTAGAGGTGCATAAAAATGTTAACATGATGAAGAAGGTAAGGGAGTGTAGAATTTGTGGTCGGTGTAAGCAATGCTTTAGTTGGTTTTTGAAGCTTAAATATGAGTTTGCAAGATGAAGGAGGAGAAGGAAGGAGGAATTTCCATGGAAAGAAAAGAGTAGATCATGCACATTCTGAGAATGAAGAGTGGCCTATAACGGGGAGACGACAAAGAGGGAACAGGCAGAAATGAATCTGGGAATGTAGCCTAGAGGGGAGTTGTGAAGGGCTTCATTGGCTGGGCTAAGTGATTGTGAGTTTATCTTGTGAGCCAGGACTTATCAAGGTATGCTCTATGAAACAAGAATTCCATAAGATGGTAATACGTGTTACAAAAATAAGCTTGGAAAACATCATGGTAAACACTACAGGACTCCTCAGAGCCTTTAATACTCTCATATACATTGGAACTTCCAAGAAATAGAAAATATGAACTGACCATTTATTATACAAGTACTGAAATTGAATCTGTGAGCACAAAAACTCCCAACAAACAAACGTCCAGAACCAGATGGCTTCAAAAGTGAATTCTACCAAGCATTCAGAGAAGAGTTAACACCTATCCTTCTGAAATTATTCCAAAAAATTGCAAAGGAACCCTTCCAAACTTATTCTATGAGGCCACCATCACCCTGATACCAAAACCAGCCAAAGATACAACAACAAAAAGAAAATTACATACACATTGGAACTTCCAAGAGGGACTACGAAAGATACAATATTTCCTAAATGTTTTAATCATAACATCCTTTTTTTTTTTTAATTTTTAGAGTGTTGTCTCGTGGAATTGGTATTCCAAAGTACATTGGGAATTGCTACTAAAGCAGCACAGAGATGTGGAGTGTTTTTGTTTGTTTGTTTTTCTTTTTCATTGACATATAAATGGCATGTAGCTTTATATTAGTTTCAAGCGTACAGCATAATGACTCCTGTGGAGGGTTTTTGAGAAGAGCAATAATGTATGTAGATTTTTAACATGGAAACCTAATGCTGGCAGCAAGAAAATATTGAGATGGGGGTGGGGGATGGATAGGACTTTGTGATCAATTTCACATTAGGAGTGAGGATCCAGTGAGGGTGCATGGTTCTAACTTCATCACTGAGAAGATGCTGCAGTAACCTGTGATGAGAAGGGACCCAGGAGGGGGTACATGTGAGACAGAATAGTTTTGGACAAGTTGATGTAACAGTGACATGTCCCAGCATTACTAAGAAGCTACTTATTTGTTGCAGCATTATTTTAAGGTCATTTTCTTCGGAAAAATCAAGAGGAGGGCTCGGATTTTAATGGAATGCTATGAAACACATATTAATTATTGCTAGGACTTCAGTCTTTTGGTGAAATACATATTTATAAACTTTGACGAGCATAGATCATTTACCTAATGGAGCAAAGCTGCTCTAAAGCCTCTATCCTAATCTATCAGGTAAATATCCATTTATAATTGGTTATTTAATCCTTGCTCTCTTCCCAATATGTCGGACTGGCCCTGTAAGACTGCTTCATTCCTCAGCGGAAGTCTGTTATCATCCATCATAATGTCAATAGAGATATATACATTAAAGAAATTATGAAAGTTACTGCCCGGGACAAGAGCTAACATTTAGATGGAGAGAAATGCAAAACATAATGAAACAGCTGCTGTGGGTGAGGAATAGAGAATTTTTCATTTTAATAACCAGCCATACTCCAATGCAGAAGGGCAAAATAGAAAGATGGCTGGGGTGAGCTAGGCTGAGTGTCTGACATTTTCTGATCCTCCTGAAACTGGTCCCTGGATAGAATCCCATCCCCTAAAAGAAGAAAGGTAGGTATTCTGCACCCCTAGATCCCTCACTTTGGACCATCCCAGCACACACACACACATACACTCAAACACACACTTCATGTTATTCCATTTATCTTAGGAATATTGAAAGCATTCCACTGACTTTTATTGAGCATCTATTATATCCTGGGTGCTTCCGCTTACCAGATCTCATTTACAATCCCAACCATCTTGTCCTCCCAACAATCTTAGTCCTGTTTCACTGATGATAAAATGGAAGCTTGGAGAACTGAAGGGTCTGTGTTAAGTCAATAGTGGCAGATTTGAGCCCAGGTCCCACTATTTCCCCTACAGCTGCTTGTCGCACTAAGACCGAGGTTGGGTTAGTAAGCACTCCATGTGCACTGGAGGAGGTCCTGGAGCCAGGAGTGGTTCCCAAGCCAAAGGAGATCTGGGAGCAGAAGGCTGGACAAAGAGAGAGCCGGAGGGGTTTTGAGCCCTTGATGGGAAACCGCTGCAGCCCCTCATTGCAGGTAGCCTAGAGAGAGACTCCAGTGGGATTCACCAGTTTCTCCCTGCTCATCTAACTGGTCCTGAAATTGAGCTTTGCAGACCTGTGTGTGTACATGCATGTGTGCTCTGTAGGACCCATCTTGTCCATCAGACTCCTGTGGAATCCCCATAAAGAAGCACATCAGACACACTGCAATGGCTGAAGTGGGATGGGGGTGCCTGGGACTCTGGAGCTCTGCCCCCCAGCACTCCACCCTCCTCCATGACCCTGGAGGAAGGACACACCCCCCACCATCCTCCATGCCCCTGGCTGTCCACGATGGCTCTCCACTTTGTCCACGGGCATAAAAGCCATCTGGGGTAACAGCGAAGGGTGGGGGAAAGGGTGGAGTTCCGAAATCCATATAAAACTAGTTGATGTTCACTGCTTTTTGGTACATGTGTTTTCAAAACGCAAAATCCCCAGTTATATGCCCTGTGAGATTTATAGGCAATCATAGAGAGAGATGTTCTGAAGCAAAAGACCAGTTATACAGAGCAAGAGATTTTGCAGCTGGGTTGGGAACTTAGCTCTAAATGATGTCAGTCAGACCCCTGATAGAATAAACACTTTTGGGGCGCTGTGTGGGAAATTGACATGGGCAATTGAAGGACAGGAAATGATGTTGACCTAAGCTCAGTAGATCAGGATCTCATTTCATCTCTGCAGTGGGAATCATTACTGTATTATCGATGGAGAAACTGAGGCACAAGGAGCCCGATTCCTGCATCTAAGGTCACAGAGCTACCGAGTGGGGAGGCTCTGGAAGGCTGGGACCCCGTCTGTCTGCCTACACAGTCCTTTTTCCCCTCCAGTCTCACTGTATAGAGAAAATACGGTAATGTCTTATTTCTCTGGGATGCTGAAAAAATGAAGTTTCAGCAAGTAGGTTTTCCAGGTAACTGAAACATATACCTTTGAGCCCCAAAACGTTTTAAGATTTTAATTATTTTAATGGAAACATTTCCCCTGTTCTTAAAACAGCCTATTCAGTGTGATTAACCTTGTCTCACTGGCTCAGGGCCATCAGCGTGAACAGCAGCTTTGTACTCTGATGTAACTCAGTGATAGATCTTCCCAGAATCTTCCAAAGGGTAGTCATCCATTGCCTGGACCATTGCAGCTGTTTCTGGGCTTGCCCCCTCCAGCCTGTCCTACCCTACAAGTCCTCCCCCACCCTCCACCCGAGCAGCTGGAGTTCTCTTTCCCAATGCCAGCGGCTCGGGACCCCTCCCTGGTAACACCCCGGCGTGGCCTCCCTTCCATTGCTGCTGGCTGAAGCATGGACCACCAGGTGTCCAGACCCTCCCTCACTCCCACTTCAGGAGCCCTTCCCACCATTTGAGGTCTTTCCCAGGATGCTCTGGTCACACGGAGCTGTGTGTAATTCATTCCCCAAACACTGCATACTGCGGTCTGCCTCCTGGCCTCAGGTCAGGCTGTTCCCTCTCCCTGGTACAGCAGTTCTCACAGGGTGGGCCGGAGACCCCAGAGAATCCATAGGAGTCTCCCAGGGGTCCCCGAGGTCCTCCTTTTTCCTCCTTCTTATGTATGTGGAGCCAGATGTTTTCCCCGTAGACATCAGCCAAAACCACATATCACAACAGATTGACCATAGAGCCAGATAGGAAGACCCAGCCGATAAGGTAGATAGCCAGGCATTAAAGAGATGTGCAGAAATGTAAAACAGGGCCATTTTGCTGTAGCTTACGTTTTTGGTTTTGGAATAACTTATTTTTCATTAAAAATAGGTATTCTTTATGTTCACATGCAATGGGTTCAGTATTTTTCCTTTCAATAAATTCATAAATATGTTTACAATATCTCAGTTTTAATTTCTAATATACTAATTATTGATAACTATAATGCATATGAGAAAAGCTCTTTGTGGCCCACAATAGTTTATATGTGCGTAAAAGGGTCCTAGGACCGAAAAGTCTGAGCATCACTGGCCAGGATCACCCACACCTCCTTCTCCGCCTGCCAAATTCTTAATCCTCTTCCGAAGCCAGGCTGCGGAGCTACCTCCTCCTGGCTGAACCCCTGAGGCTGCAACAGGCGTCCACACCTCTCCTCCACTTCGAATGTATCCCCCCCATGGAGCGGCTCTGTTTTTCTATCTGTCTATACCACTAAATTGTCGTCTCCTGGCAGGAAGAGCCTGGCTGTGTCTTTCTTACCTTGGTACCTGGTATGCAGGCGGCTCTTAATGAAGGCACGTCAGACTTACCTAAGCTGTGTTGTGGCATCACCGTTGTGGATGTATAAACTCGCTCCTCTGACTTACCTGCCTTGGGTAAATCTCTTAAGTTTTTTAATCATTGGTTTCTTGGGGACTAAAAATAATACTAATATCCATGGGATTAGACGAGACTTACAATCTGAAGCGCTGCATGTAAACTTGAAAGTACACTGCAACAAGTTATTGTAGTGATATCCTGCACTGTGAGTCCTCCAGGAACACCCCAGTTTGCAGGACATCTCCAGGCAGCTGTGCTTCTGGTTCCCAGGCCTCTGTTTTATGGGGCTGTTTTGAATAAGCCTTACCATTGAACCGGCTGCTAGCACTCTTCCTTGAAGGTGGGGTGACTTCCTCCAGCAATATTTAACCTTCTGCCCATGCTATACACTTACTACTCCCGGCTGAGCAATCAGAGAACTGAGAGTTCTATAAAGGGGGTGTGGTCTTCTCCTAGGGCTGTTGTAACAAATTGCCACAAACTTGGAGGCTTCAAACAACAGAACTGCATTCTCTCACAGTTCTGGGAGCCAGGTGCTGGCAAGGACATGCTTTCTCTGAAGATTCTTGGGAATAAACATCCTTTGCCCCTTCTTAGCTTCTGGTGGCTCCAGGCAATCCTAGGCATTCCTTGGCTTGTAGCTACATCACCCCGTCCTCCATGTCACATGATCTTCTTCCCCATGTGTCTGTGTGTCCTCTCCTCTTTTGATAGGGACACGAGTCGTTAGATTTAGGGCTCATCCTAAGGCAGTAGGACCTTATCTTAAATTAACTAATTACTTCTGCAAAGACCATATTTCCAAGTACGATCCCATTCCAAGGTACCAGAGGTTAGGACTTGAATATATCTTTCAAGAGGACATGATTCACCTCACCACACAGGATTAAAACAGAAGGCCCTAAAAAAGAAAGAAAGAAAGAAAGAGAGAAAGAAAGAAAGAAAGAGAGAAAGAAAGAAAGGGAGAAGGAAAGAGAGAGGGAGGGAGGGAGGGAGGAAGGAAGGAAGGAAGAGAGAGAGAGAAAGAAAGAAAGGAAAAAGAAGGAAGGAAGGAAGAAAGAAAGAAAGGAAAGAAAGAGAAAGAAAGAAAGAAAGCCATTTTCAACAACATGGGTGGACCTAGAGATTATCACACTAAGTGAAGTAAGTCAGACAGAGAAAGACAAATACCATATGATATAACTTATATGTGGAATCTAAAAAATGATACAAGTGAACTTATCTAAGAAACAGACTCAAAGACATAGAGATCAGACTTGTGGTTGCCAAGGGGGAAGAGGGTGGGGGAGAGTTGGAGTGGGAGTTTAGGATTAGCAGATGCAAACTATTATATATAGAATGGATAAACAATAAGATCCTCCTGTAGAGCACCGGGAACTATATTCAGTATCCTGTGGTAAACCGTAGTGGAAAAGAACATGAAGAAGAACGTATGTATGTGTATAACTGAATCACCTTGCTGTACAGCAGAAATTAACGCAACATTGTGAATCAACTATACTTCAATAAAATAAATTTTTAAAAAATAAAATAAAATAAAACAGAAGGCTCTAAGTAAAGACCAGAAAACATAAGCAATGAGGAAATTTGCATGGGCTTTAGAGCCAGTCTTTGTGATTACTTTTTCCACTCCAGAAAGGCCTTTATGCTTGGGTTCATGAAAATGATTTGGAGAACTAGATTGTCAGCAGTCTGAGCAGTCTGTCTTGCAGATAAGAAGCATGTAGCTGTGCTATAAATGAAAAGAAGGAAAACCTGCGGGCAAATCGGTTCCACCCCCTATGAACGGTATGATTTGAGGCAAGTTGAGTCAGTTTCCTTATGTAAAATGGGGATGATTGTACTTTCCTCTTCGCATTTTCTAATGATTAAGTAAATCCTATAAAATGTTTATTATAACCCCTGGTACACAGCAAGCCCTCGATAAAGGGAAGCTGTTACTATTAACTTACTATTATTTTATGAATTTTCCAGTCCTATCAGTAAACTTTGTTCAATATAATGAGATACAAAAGTTAGTTTGGAAGTGTCACCTGGAGAAACCATGCCATATATTTGGGGGTTTTTTATGGGGACTGCATGGAATGCAAAATCCAATACCTAGTGAACATTCTCGAATTGTCTCTTCTTCCTAGGTCATTTTTGAAAACCAATGACCCTTGTGGGAACAGGGCACATAATGCTTTGCTCACCCTTTCCTCCCTTTACCCTATTTTGAAAGACTCCGAAAGTCCCACCTAGCTATTGGGACTCAGGTTCAGAGGAGGAAGGGAAATAAGCCTCAGGATATCCGAGGCTCATTTTCAGTTGTGATATTATTTATTCAATCACTTAGCAAATATTTTTTGAGTGTCAACTGCATGCTGGGAATTGTGCTGGGTTCTGAGGATTCAGCAGGGAACAGAATGACATAGACTCTGTATTGTGGATTTCATATTCTAGTGGGGAAAAGGGACAATAAGCAAAGAGACAAGAAACAAACGATAATCAATGTTATGAAGGAACAATACTTTATTGACTTTCATGGTTTCCAAAATGACACTATGAACATGGGGTGAGGGAGGATATAAGCCCAGGTCTATCTGACTCCAAATCTCAACTTCTTTTCACCTGTGAATGGAGCTTCACCTGCTGGGGATGAGGAGTTGCAGGAACTGTCACTAAGTGGCTGTGTGACCTTAAGCATGTTTCTTAACCTCTCTGATTCTTCATTTGCTCTATTTTTAAGAAGGAAAGGAGAAATGCATGTAAAACTCTTACTGAGCACAGTTCCTGCCACTTTGGAAACACCCAGAAATAACTATAATTGTAATTAGAGTAACTTCTAGAAGACTACTAAAGTGTTGATGGGTAGACATCCAGGAGAATTCTGCCTCCAAGGATAAATGGCCCATGTGCCGATTACAGACCCCACTTAGTGCACTGTGCCTATCTCCATCACTGTCTCACAGGAGTGACTCATGCCCCAGCAATCTTTTATACTACAGAAAAGAAGAAAAGTGAAATCCAACCCAATCCCTTTCCAAATGATCCAGAATTCAGAATGACTGAATTTTTAGCCAGTGAAGAATCAGGTCCACATTTATTGAAAATATCAATAACAAAATACATCAGCAGAGATGGGAGGACCCGAACTTTCCACAGGGGTCCTGGATGGGTCGCTTCTCCAGCAACAGCTGTCTGGGCTTGGGAGGGGCTGTCTAGGAAGGACTGGCCTGCAAGCCAACCAATTCTGCAAAATGGCAACTTCCAGGGGTCTGCTTTCATCTTAGATCCGTGTTCAGAGGGCTAACCCACCAAGTATGGGGGGCCAATATTCCAAGGGTCTCTGAAAGAAAAACTGGGCGAAAAAGTAGAATTATGGGGCAGTAGACAATGCTTGATATGCCGAATCAGAGTGAACTTTTCAATAGGCAGAGCTATCCAAGACCTAGATGAGGTCCATGAGTGATAGTGAGTTCCTCATCAGAGGAGGCATTCAAACACAGGCTGAATATCCATCTCCCATGACACATCATTCAAGAGTCCAAGCACCAGACAGAGCTTGAGGAGCCATCTGAGTCCCCATCCAGCCTTGAACATCTGGATTACACACCTCACAGGTGCTGGTCCAGAAATGTTTACACTGAGGCCTTGATCTTGGGTAGAGCACAGAGCATGGGTCTTAGAAGAAAGTGAGCTATGGATATGGATCCTAGCTTTACCACTTATTAGCTGTGTGCCTTTGGGAATGATACTTGCCTTCTCTGAACTTGTTTCTGTATTTGTAAGAAGGAGATAATACTACCTACTTGACAAGGTTGTGAGAATTCAGTGAGATTATTTATGTCACATGGTTGCATGGCAAGTGTATTAGTTCCCTATTGCTGCTGTAACAAATTACCACAAACTTAGTGGTTTAAAACAACACAAATATATTATCTTATAGCTCTGTACGTTAAAAGTCTGACATGGGTGTCATCAGGGCTGCATTTCTTCCAGAGGCCTTGGGGAAGAATCTGTTTCCTTGCTTTTTCCAGCTTCTAGAAGATGCCCACTTTCCTATGCCCATGGCCCCTTCCTCTATCTTCAAAGTCAGCCACGTTGCATGCATCTCTCTGACTATTCTTCCACTGTCACATCTTTTTCTAACTCTCTTCTCTGCCCCCCTCTTCCACATTTCAGGACCCTTGTGATTATATTGAGTCTACCAGGTAATCCAGGATCATCTATTTGAAGGACAGCTGATTAGCAACCTTAATTCCATCTGTACCATAATTACCCCTTTGCCGTGTAAGGCAATACACTCAAAGGTTCTGGGGATTAGGAGGTGGGCATCTACGGAAGTCGTTATTCTGCCTTCCACAGCTATGCTCCATGCAAGGTGCTTGTGTTGTGTGATTCATAGCACTGAAACGAAATAGCCCTCCAGGTTTTGGGTAGTTGTCCGGTCCCCTCCAGCATGCATGCCCAGGGTGGGGAATGCAATGATGGATGGGCCCAGCTCTGTCTGTCGCTCCCAGGGAGTTTATCATGCCTAACATAGAGCTTAGGCACATTTAGTTCTTGTCATCCATACAACAGCCCTGAAAGAACGGAGCGCCCCTGTGCCTTGGAGAGCATCATCGGGAATGCAAAGCCACTGATCCTGCCGTGGGTGGGAGCATGGATGGGCCCAGCAGCATCTGTACAGGTGCATCGGGGCTGGCTTTCGGGACAGATGTTCCCTGAGCACATGAAACTACGGTCACAATCTCTTCTCCTTATACAAACAGGAGAAATTAGAAAAATACAAGCTGTTGATGAGAGTAGAAGGGACTTTAAAGATCACGGTGAGGGGAGGAAAAAGGGCTCTGAAGGTTTTGGGATGCTCACCTGTCCCAGGTACAGCATCCGGTGCTTTGCATAAGCTCTCCTGTCAACCGACAAAGGAACCTCATAAGAAAGGTTTATCATCCCTGCATTTCTGAAGACCAAAGTGGCCCTTGAAATGGTTAAAATTACTGAGCATGGAAGTGACAGGAACTGGAATCAAATCAAGGTCCCATGGCCCAGAAGTCTTTCCTTTTTACAACATGCCTCACGGCCAGGGTGGGAGAACGTCAAGGCTCTTATTTGGCATCTTGAAGCTCATTCAGCAGGTGGGGCTGGAGAGGGGGTCCAGGGACATAAATTCAGGTTTCTCACTTTCCAAGCAAAGGCTGTCCTGTATTGCCCTCTCCCTAGGGGGCCACTTGTAAATAACGCTACCGTATTAATTCAAGTTCAATGTAGAAAATTTGAAAAATATAGGAAAGCAGAAAGAAAAAAATTAAAATTACTCATAGCATAATCGCCCAGAATTAGACATGATTACCATTTTGGGTATATCTCTCCAATTTTCTATATATATATGTACGTGTTTTGATACATCGAATTTTTTCTGTTAAGAATGTTTTATTTATGGCTTATTTTTCATTTTATGGACCACAGACATTTTCCTGTGTTATTATCTGTTCTTCAACCACCTCATTCTTATACTTGTATATGGATGTAACACAATTTATTAAAACACATCCTATTATTATATTTTTAATTGACCTATAGTTGATTTACAATGTTGTATTAGTTTCAGGGGTACAGCAAAGTGATTCTATATATATAGAGAGAGAAGGAGAGATAGATTCTTTTTTAGATTTTTTTCGATTATAGGTTATTACAAGATACTGAATATAGTTCACTGTGCTATATAGTAGGTCATTGTTGTTTATCTATTTTATAGATAGTACTGTATATATGTTAATCCTAAACTCCTAATTTGTCCCTCCTTCCCCTTTCCCCTTTGATAAACATAAATTTGTTTTCTATGTCTGTGAGTCTATTTATATTTTGTAAATAAGTTCATCTATCATTTTTTAGATCCACATATAAGTGATATCATATGGTATTTGTCTTTGGCTTACTTCACTTGGTATGATAATCTCTAGGTCCATCCATGTTGCTGCAAATAACATTATTTCATTCCTTTTTATGGCTGAGTCAATTCCATTGATATATATACCACATCTTCTTTATCCATTCTTCTGTCGATAAAACACCTCCTATTATTGGACACAGATTTGGGGGTGGGAGATTGCCGTTGTTTTCGTATTATAAATTTGCAATAAAATCCTGGTAGATAAAACTGCACGTATAACTGGGAGTTTCCATAAAACCTATTTCTGGAAATAGAATGGACTGGGCAAAGCCTAGGAACACTGTTAAGACCCTTGAGATGTACTAACAAAATGCCTTCCAGAAAGAATACACCAGCACTCCCCTGGGCTGTGTGTGGAAGTGTTCTTCCCCCTATATCCATAGTAATACTGAATTTCATCTCTTTTTTTTCTTTATCTTTGTTTCTTTGGGCTTATTGATTTTAAATAGGTCCCACTTTACATGGTTTCAATTCAAAGAGACACTTCTTTGCAAAGGTTCTTTTCTCCTACGATTTAATTCAAGGGTCGGCAAATTTTTTCTGTAAGGGCCAGATGGTACGTATTTTGGATTCTGCAGTCCATATAATCTCTGCTACAACTATACTCAACTCAGCCATTGCAGTGCAAAAGCAGCCCATTGATAACACGTACATAACTGAGCAGGGTCCGTGAAATTTTATTTATGGACCCCGAGACTTCAATTTCATAGAACTTACCCATATCAAGAAATATATTCTTCTTTTGAATTTTTTCCATCCACTTAATAATGTGCAAACTATTTTTTAGTTCAGAGTCATACAAAACTGGGACCAACACAGGGCATATTTGGCCCAGGGGCCTTAGTTTGCCAACCCTCTGGCTTAACTGAAGGCCCCACTCACACAGGACATTTATCCATTTAGACGTCTCTGTGAGAGTTGCTTTTTGTTTTTCTAAATCGAATAGTTTTCAACCCTGGCTGCACATTATAATTACCTGGAAAGTTTTATAAAAAAGCCAGCGCTGGGTCCCACCCCAGATGAATTCAATAAGTCTTTTGGAGGTGGACACATGCATGGCATGAAAGTCTCTCCAGGTGACCCTGAAGCCTAGCTCGGAGTGCACTTGAATTAACCATAGATAAACCCAGAGCAGTGCTACTGGGCCCCAGGCCTGGGCAACGTTAGCTTGGGATCCAGGGCTGCCAGGAAACTAAGAGCCCCTGTAAGAGGAAGTGAAATGCATTGATGAGAGTCACAGTTCCTTGAGTATTTTACAGATGTGCTGACAAAAATTTCCTGCTTCAGGCTTTCTTTGAGCTTCCCTGAAAGACAGACAGTAAGAATTTTTAAAAAGTCTCCTGGCCACAGGTATCAGCCCAGGCTCTGTGGTGGGAAGAGCTGACCCCATAAGCGGCTTAAGCCTGCAGGAGTCAGGGCACCCCGGGTATCTGCCCTTCCCAGCAGATTCAGGCTTCCGTCTCTCTCAAGACTGGGTGTAAAAAGATGGTGAGTAGCAGTATCTCATGCTTGCTCCTGCTTTGTTCTGCAACCAACCATGGGTACCACCAAGCCACCCTACTTGTCTCCTTGGGTCCTTCCCACTCTTTGCATTTCTTTGCAGATTTCAAGGTGATGACAAAAGAGAGAACAGTCTTAGCATTTGTTAATACCCACTTGACCCACAAAAGAAAATTCACCAGCATTCCAAGGCTTCTAATTTAAAAACCATTAGACCGTTCCGCTTGGCGGACCAGATCTAAATATTCTTAAAGGGGTGGTTTAATTTAATGATTACCTTAACAAGCCCCCTTTTAAAATGATGATCCGCCAAATTCAGGGGATTTGTTTTGGAATCTGATCCAATAAGTGGCTTTGTACAAAGAGGAGCAGAACGGAATCTGATTTGGTTCAGAACATGGTGAAAATCGTGGAAATTACTTTGCATATTTAATCACTGTGGAAACATGAGTATAAACTACTTTCTAGAGATTACCTTAGGAAAAAAAAAAAAAAAAAAAAGCTGCAGGCTTTGCAGCCAGCATGCCAAGTACTTTGATTTACAGGGAATTATTTGGATTTTATAGAACACTCAGGGTTTCAAAGACTTCAACCTACTCAGCCACTGGCAGAAAGACATATTTTAAATAGCGGAGCAGAAGCTGGGCTTTGGGAACAGAAGCTACAGTGGAGGGATTTGTTCGTTCCTGTTCAGGCCTGTAGGGTGGCCTTAACTTTGCTAAGTTTTTTTGCCGCCAGAGGTGATGTGTGGCAGACCAAGAGCAGATGGGAAGACAAGATGAGGGTGTGGCACCCCAAGAAACACTCTCTGAGCCCGTCATTGGGAACTGAGGGCACATGGCCCATCTTAGGAAAGACGGCCGTCCTTCTGTCTGCCCCAGCAGCAAAGGGCGAGCAGAAAATTCTATCGGCTCTGTGCACGGAAGCTTGGAGGAGGCAGCTGTGGTGGTGAGAGTTAGGGCTTTTGTCTGAGCCCGACTTCACCTCCTCGAATGTTCTTTTCTTCATTGGTGATTCCCTTCCTCTGAGTTTTCTACTTAGCTGTCCCTTCATCAGCAAGGCTTTTCTCTGACCCCCCTCCATCTAAAAGAAATCCCCCAGCACTTTCTTCCTTCTTACTCGTCTTTCCTCTTCTTCAATCCACGTATTATCGCCTGCAGGATTCCTTGCTAACCTGTTTATGCTCTGCCCTCTCCTATTAGACTGAGGCCCGTATTCAGTCTGCTCTGGTACTGGCTGTTTCCCCAAAACCCAGCACAGTGGCTGGCTCAGGAAATATTTGAATAAAAGAATTACTAAGGCCCACCTCCCATTACTTGGGTGAGGATATGTGCTAATAGAAGTATAAGTGCTTAACAATCAAAAAAAAAAAAAAAAAGGGAAAAAGGGCACTATAGATAGATTTTAGGGTGGAAGGAGCCTGTGTTAGACCCCAGGAACTTTCTCCCTCTGTGACCTTGTCCGAAGTGACAGGGTTGTCTTTCTGAGCCTCAGTCTCTCACCTGTAAAATGGGATCATATATATTTCAGGAAGTTATTGTGAGGGTTTTAGAGGAAGCATGTAAAGGACCAAGGTTGGTGATGGGTACAGGGTTCGTAGTCAAGAAGGAAATAGGTGTTGTGACTTCATGGGTGTGATGGTTAATTTTATGTGTCAACTTGACTGGGCCATGGGACGCCGAGAATGCAGGTGTGTCTAGACGAGACAGGGTGTTTCTAGACGAGATGAGCATTTGAATGGGTGGTCGGTGGCAAGCAGATAACCCCCCATTCCGTGTGGGTGGGCCTCATCCACTGGGGCCTGAATAGAACGAAAAAGAGGCAGAGGTGGAATTTGCTCTCTGCCTGACTGCTGGGCTGAGACGTGGCTCTCCTGTCCTTGGCGTTCCTGGGTCTCAGACTTTCAGACCTGCCCTGGAATCTCCAGCAGTGGCTCTCCAGCCCTCAGGCCTTCAAACTTCACCACGGGCTTTCCTGGGTCCCCAGCTTTCAGATGGCAGATGGTGGGACTTCTCAGCTTCATAATCACCTTAGCCAATACTTTATAATAAATCTCTTTCTAGAGAGAGATATACACCTGTCTTATTGGTTCTGTTTCTGTGGAGAACCTTGACTAATGGGTAAGGATATTATGATAGCTGGACAGGAGGACAACTGTCCATCTGTCATCTGGGACATTGCCATCTTGAGGTTTCCTTCCTAACCAATGCCTCCTCCTAGAAAAGTCAGAGCTGTCTTCCAGAGAAATCAGAAAATAGATGGGTCCTTTACAAAACTCTCCAAAAAGTGCAATGTTTTCAGACGGGTCCCAAGTTCCAACCACTGGCAGCCAGTTCCCATTGTAAAACACTGGTATGCAAGCATCTGTCTCTATGTGTATACACTCATTGGAGGCGTAAACTTATGCAGTAGCTACACCCTTTGCAAGATACATGTGCGCTGGTGAGTGTAGGGGTGTATGTATGTGTGTTTGGGTTTGTGTGTTTCTGCAGTGGATGGTGGAGACCAGATGTGTGGACCGCGCGTGTGTGTAAATAGAGAGAGTGATGTGTACACAACAGCATGCACGTAACTTCTCCCTGGCTTTCTCCTCATGTCTTCCTTGAAGCGTCTCTATCCCTTGAAGCTGCATAAGTTTCCAATCTCAGCAGCCAGAGGTTAATGAACGTGCTTTCTTTCCCATGTGCACTGAACAGATAATTTTCTTTTCCTCTTTATGATAAGTGGAAGAAGCGTTTGAGTGACAGGACAATTTGTCAATCAATTGCAGAGTAGAAGGGGAACCTCCTCTGCATAATTTTACACCTGGGATCAAAAGTGACTTCTGACTGGATGCCGCACTGGGACGGCAAAAGATGACCCCAACGGCACCTGTCAAATTCTTGCCTATTTCCAGCCTCCAGGCCGTCCTCCTGCCAATTTGCTCTCCCAGCCTCCTGAAGAGGATTTGTCAAAAGGCAGGAGAGTTCTTGCATATGGCCTCACTCGTCAAACCCTTCAGCACCTCCTCTCTGCTCTTAGACAGGTGGCAAAGGTCCTTTCTCAACTGGAGCCGGCCCACCTCCATCACTCCTGCCCTTGTGCCTCTCCCTGCCTGACTCAGCTACTGGCCATCCCCAGACACACTGGCCGCCACGCCAGTTTTTCCTTCTCCAAGTCCTGGCTTCCTCTGGGCCCGTGCCTGGAGCTCATTCATCCCTTCAACAAAACACATATGGGAAGCCTGCTCTGAATCAGACATGTGACAAGTACAGGGATGGGGGGACAATAAGACAGACATTGTCCCTGACCTCAGAGAACATCCGTCCTGTGGGATGATGGCTGCCCTCCCCCACCTGTTTCTCATCTGGAAAAACCCTCAACACTCAAGGGTCAGCTCTAGGGCCTACCCTCCACCTGTGAAACCATCCCTGACCTGCCTCCCCACCCCCAGGTGGAACAGCCACTGCTTCCTTTGCACCTTCACTGTGCCCAGTAAATAATTGTCGTTGTCACACCTGTGTCATCTTCACCATCTATCTTCCTTTCCTCCTTAGACTAAAGCCCTGCCCTGCAGTCTAATTCACCTTCAGACCCCCAGTCCCTTGCACAGAGCACATGGCATATGATCATACACTCTGAAAAACTCTGAAAGTATCTGCAGACTAAACAAACCAGTCAACCAATGGATGTGAGAGTGGAAAGACGGAAGGACGGAGGAGCGAGGGCATTCAGGTGACCAGCAAGACAGAGAGAAGGCAAGACATCGAGATGGCCCTTCAGCACATGCGTTCAAGGCACATTTGATGTACAGGCAGAGGCATCACTGTTATTAACTAATTATAGCTGCCATTTTCATCTTCATTTTGTTCTAGGCACTTATAAATTTTACTTCAAATTTTCATAACAACTCGACAGAGTAAGGATTATTATTATCCCTGAGGGTCAGAGAGGTTAGGCAACTCCCCCAAGGTCACAAAGCCTATAAGAGACAGAGCTGAGCTTAGGACTCTGGGTGATCTGAATCCAAAGGCGCTGCTCTCTCCTACCCTCAAGAGTCAATGTCTGCACTTGTTTTGGAGCTTTAACAGCCATCTCAGGTCTCCCCCCAGGGACCCTGGGCTGACTTCTCTCTTGGCCAGTGTGAGAGGTGTCCCTCTTGGAGACCCCCATTTCTCCAACACTAGCCATTTCAGGGAATGGCTTTGCTGAAACCTGAATTATGGAAATGGGTTGTCAATTACCCCAGGTGGCTGTGTAAAAGAATTACTGCAACAATCACAGTGAAAAGAGAACTTTATTTTCACCACATTCCAGTAAAAGCTAATTCAGAATAACTCCATTTAACAGTTATTTTATGCTGAAATACTGAATGCCTTGGGGAGTCTTTTAGGGATTTTAAAGTCTCTTTATTTATAAATGATTCATACTGCATTTTCAGAAAAACCTACAATTAGTGTGGGTAGCACAGAAGCTCCTTAGGGAAAGGTAAAAAAAAAGAAAAAAAAATAAAGAAAAGAAAATATACATGCATTCTCTGCACCCTTTATCCATTGTTGTTTTGCAGTGGACTATAAAAAGAGAACCAAAGAAAAAGCAGCAAGGAGATATTTTGTCTAACCTTTTAAATACATGCCCCATTTGACAGTATTTGTACAGTAGTTTTTTCCATGATCGGCTCAACCCATAAAATTCTTTTAATGCATGTTTCAATTTGGTACATGGTCTTCACACCTGCAGAAGCTTAAAGGAATCAGAGATGTTTTGGGTGGATCCCATCCTCTCAGCATCTTAAATGAGCCTCTGAGAGACAGCCGTGTCCTTGGACGGGGTCAGCACAGCTGCCCAAAGAGATGGCAAAGGAAAGACTCCTAATTCTTGAGCCAAAGTTATCCCAGAGAGAGTCTGTGCAAAACCGCTCTCAAGACTGCCCTTTCTGAGCCTCCCTTTCTTCACCCACCCAGTGAGGTGTATCATATTCACTTCACGGATGTTTGCCATCAGTCGTTCATTGAATGCCCTTTCTTTGGACATCTGTTCTCCTCCATATGCAAGATGGTCTCTGAATACAGAAGTGCACAGTCTATTGGAGGAAAGGGACACAGAACAGTGTTGATGGTGGGATAGAGGCTGCAAGACTCTCAGTGAGCACAGAGGGACACAGGACCCATACGGAGGAGTCGAGGAAGATTTCCTGGAGGAAGTGATGTCTAAGCTAAAATGGGAAGGATGGATAGGCATGAAGGGGAATAAGGCTGTGAGGTCAGAGGTCTCAGCATGCACAGCAGTCTGGGGACCAGAGAAAATGAAGCCTGTGCAGGGTCCTGTGAGCAGTTCAGTCCTGCTGGAGGAATTCAGCATCAGAAATGGAAAGGTGATAAAGATGAGCCTTAGAGGATCCACGAGATGATTATTTCAATAAGAGGATTTTGTAAACTCTGGGGCTATAAGGCTCTGCACAATGTCAGTTATTATCTGATATTATTACCATTCTGGACAGATAGGGGGGCAGGGATCAAACTAGGAGATGGAGCTAGAATTTGCCGATGTCACTAACAGAGGATCTTAATATTTCTTTTTCCAAGTGCTCTTACTTAATTCATATCTTACTGTGTGTAAGACTGATGGGGGTTACCTTATTCATTTACGCATTCATTTGTGGGTGAAATCAGATGTTTCATTTTTATATGTGACTAATATTGGGGGTTTATTGGAAGTAACTATAGCAGAACTCAGAGTTGTTGAAAACCAGAAAAAAGAAAAAAGGAGGAAACAATTTCCATCCTTAGCAACCCACAGAATTCACGCCCAGGATCCCTCCTCCCCTATCTGGAAATATCTCATCCCTGTCAATTGTACCTGTCTCTCCTGAGTCAGCAAATACATAGCCTACACTGAGGAATGTTTTTTGTGTTTAATTTAATTATTTTCAATTAAATGAGTATTTTTTCAAATCTCTACTACGTGCCAGGTAGTGTGAAAAATGTACAGGAACACAGAAATGAAAGAGACCAAGTTCCTGCCCACAAGAGCTCACTTTTAGAGCAGGGAGATATCACATGAGGCTGGGACAGAATGCACGGAGGGCTGTCCACAGGGGCAGGGGCAGGGGCAGAATAGGTCAAGGTTCTGAGGGCCAGATCAAACAAGGGGTATTACCTCTGAGGTAGACGAATTTTGGAGTTGAGCCAGAGTCAACCAGAGTCTGACACATCCTGGGACTGTGACCTTGGGCTGGTCACTTAACATCTCTGTGCCTCAGTTTCGTCATCTGTGAAATGGGGATAACAACCCCACTATCAGCACTGAGTTGTTCTGATGAATTGATGATTACATGCAAGGTGCTTTAAAGAGCGTCTTGCACATCTTAAATGCTCAGAAAGAGCAGATTAATCTTATCATTATCATGGTCATCATTATTGTCATCATCACTATAATGGTTTCATGAGTAAATGATAGGGGAAGAGGTGAAGGCAAAAGTCAAGATAGGATGTTCAGCTATAGACCCAAAGAAATAAAAACATTCATCCACGAAAACCCTCATACAGGCATTTTCATTGTGGCCAAAAAGTGGAAACAACCCAAATGGCTATCCGCTGGTGGCTGGAGAAACAGAATGTAGTCTATCCTTGCAATGGAACACTTTCCAGCAATAAAAAGGAATGAAGCATGACATGTTACAGCGAGGATGGACCTTGCAAACACGATGCTTAGTAAAAGAAGCCCGTCACAGAAGCCACGCGCTGTATGACTCCATTTATAGGAAATGTCCGGAGTAGGCCAACCTGTAGAGACAGAAAGTAGATTGGTGGTTGCCTAAGGTTAAGAGTATGTGACTGCTAATGGGTAGGGGGTTATTTTTGAGGTGATGAAAATGTTCTTAACTTCGATTGTGGTGATAGTTGGACAACTCTCTAAATACACTAAGACCATTGAACCGTATGCTTTAAATGGGTGAATTTGGGGTGTGTGAATTATTTCTCAGTAAAGGGAGAGAAGGAGGAGAGGTGGAGTCAGGGTGAAGATGGGAGAAGCTAAGTCTCGTATGCAAGGAAGAGGCCAGGAAGTGGCATGTCGGGAGGACGGACACAGCGATCAGTGGTCAAGCCCTAAGCATCTAACACCATGAGCCTGGTCCTTTTTCATTTTAAAACATCAATCAGTCTTTTAAAGAAAAAAAGTGGGAGGGCAGCAGACAGACGCAAAACTTCAGCCACAAAGTCATTCAGTATTTAAAGTGGGCCTGCTAATGTACTCAGTTGTTCTAAGTGCTGGGGATATAGTGGGAACCAATTCAGAGGAGTCCAGGCCCACCTGGAGTCCACAGCCAGTGCATTTAACAAACACACCCATGTAAAAATGCATGAGATCATTCCAGAAAGTGACGGGTGTCTTAAACAAAAAGATACAGTGGAGAGTGAGTAGAGAGGCTGCCTTGGACTGGAGGACAGGATGGTCAGAAAAGGTCCCTCTCAGGAGGTAACATCTGAGCTGACTTGACAGTAATGAGCCCGTCATGCCAAGACTCAGAGTAAGAGCATTCTAGACAGAGGAACAGAAGTACAAAGATCCTAACAAGCTCATAAAGAAGAGCCCAAATAAATTCTTGTGTTGGAAGTATGGAGATGAGAGGAAGGAGAAATCTATCTGAACCAAAACCAACAGGGAAGGCTTCAGGGAACAGGCAGACTTTGAGCTGAGCCTTAAAGAAGGAGCGAGATGACTCTTTGGTCCCCTTTGTCCATGTGAGAAGCAGCAGTTTCTTTCTTCTTAAGCAGGTCACTGTGATGCAAAGGCAGTGGGTGTATCAGTCAACGACAGCTGTGTAACAAACCACAATCGACTATTGCTCTGACACCTGCAGGCGACTGCTCTCGCTTGATCTTGACAGAGGCAGCTCTGCTCCCTGTGTCTCTCCTCCTCGGCCTGAGACCAGAGGTTTGCTTAGCGTGTACATCCCATGAGGATGGCGGAACCACAACAGCAAGTAGAAACCTCAAGACCTGTGAAGGCTTAGGCTCAGAAGTGCTACTCGGCCACGTCCACCTCATTCTAGTGGACAAAAAAAAAATCAAATGGCCGAGCCAAAAATAAAGAGGAGGAGGTATTCTCTGCCTTTATTGGGGGTAACCTCAAAGGAGGTAACAGACAGCATGGATACAGAGAGGTGGGAAGAACTGGGCAAATAATGTCTTCCCTAAAACAACTAGGTCTGGTGGACCCTTGGTCAGTGTTTGTGGGTGGGCTGGATACAGAGAGCTGGAGAGTGTGTAGGCATCTCACCAAGACTCCAGGGGGTAACACGGCACTTGAAATACTATTTATCCATGAAAAAGGAACAAACCAACACTTGTACATAAAACAGCAAAGGTAAATCTCCAAGGCACTATGCCAAGTGAAGTAAGCTAGACTCAAAAGGCAAAATTCTTTATGATTTCATTTATATGGCATTCTTACAAAGACAAAAATATAGGGGCAGTAACAGATCAGAGGTTACCAGGGGCTGGGGAAGGAGAGGAGGGTTGACAGCAAACAGACATGAAAATTTCTCATGTGATAGAAATTGACCTCCACATCCTTGTGGTGATGAGACATGACTGTCTACATGTGTCAAAACTCACAGAACTTTACCCCAAAATGAAGGAGATTCTACTTATTTCTACTTATGTAATTATACTGTAATGTTAAAAAGGGGGGATAATAAATTCATTATTAATTTTTTAAAAATCCATAGGAAGAAGTAAAATCATTTCTTCAATGAAAGAGCCTCCACCCCTTTATAAAAAGGAATTGAGCAATTCTTTGACTATTATGGACTTTTATTTTTAATATTAGAATTAATATTGCAGAAAAACAATAATTTATATTGAGGCAAGAAACACAAGATGTAGAATTTTAATTTTTTATAAGGGAAAAAGGGAGGTTGAAATATTCGATTGGCACACACTCTGTGCCCGCACAGGACTTTATCCCTGTGCCTTTGTTAATTGCAGGAGGGAAAACCAGGCAGTCACTTGGACCAACTTTCCTCTCCTTGTTTTCTAAGTTTTGTTCCCAAACTCTCTTGTCAGAGAGTAGCACAGTGTCGATACTCCTTCCCCTTTCTCCCCTCCCCAAAAACGTTCATAATTCAGTCAATCCAAAGGTCTACATGTCAGCAAACTCTGGCTTGACTGATTTTTTCCCTCCCGAATTGACAGAATCACATGGTTACTTATTTATTTACTTATTAATGATTTATATCCTGTCTCCTTCCAAAAAGGATCTGAGTGCCTCGCTGGATGTCTTGGCATTACCTCCAAAAAGTATAAGCATCTCGAGGAAGAAAATAACCACTGGAGGAATGGTGTCTGGTTTTGTTCCAGAATCCGCGGAGTCTCAGGAAAAGGCGTAATGAGCCCATTACTGCAGAAAATGAATAATGGAGGGTCCGACCTGGTTGCCATGTTAAAGTAGGATCTCAGACACAAACCCCCCCACCCCAAGGAGGGTTTTGTCTGTACAGGGAGGGAAGGAGATCTACTAGTTAACTGAGGTCAAAAACTTTACTCACTGAAGAAACAGGTACTTTCTTCCCTGAGCAAGTCGATTAAGCAAAAAAGTAGTCACCAGCCATTAAGTGTCATCTATGGGCCAGCACTTAACAATCAGAATTTCAACAACTTGGCAAGATAAGTACTGGACTCTGTGGAAAAGACAGAGGCTCAGAGAGGGTAAGTAACTTGCCCAGGGTCGCAGAGCAGGTCAAACAGTCAAGCTAGGATATTGAATCCAGGTCTTTCTGACTCTGGAGCCCATGCTTATTCCCTTTTCCAAGTTTCCTCTGGGCTTTTGAGCCCAACCTACATGTCTGGCACTGGCTGTCTGTGATGATCCAGTTTATTAAATAATGTTGACATCTTTTGCTCACTTTTGGACACTGCATCAAAGAATTTTCACCATAGCTGCTCTCAGTTAGGATGATCTCAGCCACAAGCAACGACAAGGCCAAATTCCAACCAGCTTCAACAATGAGATGGTGGATTACCCCCCACCCCCCAGCAGTAGAGGCCTAGAGGCAGGGAAAGTTCCAGGCACCATATGTTAGGCGGTTGCTTTGCTGCTCCAACATTCCCTCTGCTTGGCCCTTTTCCATGTGTGTACATTCTCCTCAGGTAGGTAGGAACCAGGATGCAGCAGTTCTGGGGATTTCTCCAAAGGAAGAAATGGGCCCATCTCTTTAGGTATGAGAGAACCTTTCCTAAAAGACCCAGCTGTCATCATCTTCACACTCATTGGCCAGGACTGGGTTCCACACACATACCCTGGGTTCCATACCCATTCTTAAGCCACCCACTGGCAAGGGGGAAGGGATGACCATGGATGCTGTAGAAGAAACCTGGTAGATATTTTCTAATCCCATTTGTCCTGGACATTCATGAAGACTGCATTTCCCAGCCTCTCTTACAGTACAGATTGGGCCATTTGACTGGCTTCTACCAATAGAATGTGGGAAAAGTTATGTCACTTCCAGGCCTGTCCTTAAAATGTCCTATGTAGTCCTCCATGATCTCTGTCGTCAGCAACTCAAGCCCTAAAAGATGACACCACCACAGGATGTAGAAATCTGGATTCCTGAACCACTTGGTTAAAGGCCACCCGCGAGACATCATTGATGTTGTATTGTGTTAAACCACTGAGATCTGGAAGTTATCTGTTACTGCAGCTAGCAATGATTACCCTGACTAATCCAGGTGGCTCACACTAGCCATCTGGGGTGGAATAGAAGTTGGGAGTCAACCGTAAAAATGAATACATAACTTGAGTTGTGTGATTTTCATATGGCGGAAAGGGGTGATTTCCATATGGCGGAAAGGGGTGATGTCCAAGGTCACCCACGGCCAGGGAGACAGAGAGAAGACATTAGTGAGCGATTTTGAAAGTCAAAGTATAATGATTATAGGACGGTTTCAGAGATTCGCATTACTCTCCGTTATGACCTTGGGCAAGCCGCTGCCCAACTCTGGCCTCAATCTCTCCAGGAGAAGATGATGTCAAAGTGTCTCCAGGCTCCCAGTGGTTCTATACTGCTCTGCACTTATCTTGGGTTGGTGCTGATGAGACCACACATACAGTGACTTGGGAAGAGGGTCATTTTCAAAACCAGGGTCCCAGCATCCACTTCTGAAAAGCTGCACCAAGAAATGCCAGGCCACCCAGCAAGCACAGGACAGGAACACCTGTAAGTATTGATGCACAGGGCAGGAGTATCTCCTATTGAAATAATCATTCTAGAATTTTTTGTACAGTTCCCACAAACATGATTTCCATAACTCTGATGAGGGAGCCAATTAATACAAGGATTGGGGCTTCCCTGGTGGCGCAGTGGTTGAGAGTCCACCTGCCGATGCAGGGGACACGGGTTCGTGCCCCGGTCCGGGAAGATCCCACATGCCACGGAGCCCGCGCTGGGCCCGTGAGCCATGGCCGCTGAGCCTGCGCGTCCGGAGCCTGTGCTCCGCCACAGGAGAGGCCGCGACGGTGAGAGGCCCATGCACCACGCTGAAGAGTGGCCCCCGTTCGCCACTGGAGAAAGCCCTCCCACAGAAACGAAGACCCAACACAGACGAAAATAAATAAATTTATTTTTAAAATACAAGGATTATCTATTGTTACTGCCTAGCATAAAACCCCACAAATCAAATGGATTCCCCAAACCCACTCAGATCCCCACACTGCTAAGTCACATCCATTATACTGCTTTATAGTCACATTTGTATTTTTTGTTATTAATGCTATCAATACAGTATTTATTCACTAAGAAATAGCCTTCCGCTTAAGAGGGAAATGTCTCTCTTTCTAAGTGATCCTGTTGATCCCTTGCTACGCACACACTGGCTCGTGTGTCTACAGCTGGGACACAAACTATTTGAAGAAAAATAATAACAGCCAGTTATTGAAGACCTACTGAGTGCCAGGCTATGCCTTCTATCGATGATCTAATCTTATCAATAGTCCTGTCCCTTTCAACCCCATTTAACAGAAGAGGATACTGAGGCCCAGGAGGGAGAAGTAACTTGTCAAATATCCGACAAGCAGCCAGTGAGGAGCTAGGCCTTCCGCTCAAGGACTTTTTACTTTGACACAGCTACCAAGTGCTTCCAGTGCTGAGAAAAAGACTAAAGTAAAGCCCTCAAGATTGATGCAGAAGCATCTCACTGGCTGTAATTGTGACTGCTTTTAAGTTCCCTTTATTTACTCTTCATCCAGAAATTGCCAACGTAGCCACTCATTTTCGTGCAAACAGATGTAGAAATTGGGATCACAAGGGCAATGGTAGACATACTCATACATATATTTTTGGAAAATTTACCACCCGTGACCCCAGGCCATGTTGGATGACAACCGTTTAGGTCACTGAAAAGGTGTTTTTGTCTCAGTAGGGTAGCAGCAAAAGCAACCTGTGGCTTGTTGTTTTGCAATTTCCCCCAAATTAGTAACACTTGAAAAGGAAATGTCTTGGTATCATTCAATTTCTCCATCTCTTGCTCCTTCCCACCTTAGCTCCTGCCTATGCCTGCAGCCAAACTCCCCAGCCAAAACCACCTCCGGACAGCCCAAATAGTGTTGGCAATGCTAGGTACAGTCAGGAAAGAATAAACCAACAATTAGGGTTTCCAGACAAAATACAGTATGCCCAGTAACTAGGTCAGCTTGGGCAGCCATAACAAAATACCATAGACTGAGTGGCTTAACCAACACTTAATTTCTCATCGTTCTAGAGGCTAGAAGTCCAAGGTCAAGATGCTGGCATGATCAGTTTCTAGTGAGGGCTCTCTTCTTGACTTAGAGATGGTCACATTCTTGCTATGTCCTCACATGGTGGGGAGAGAGAGTGAGACAGCAAGCTGTCTGTTATCTCATCTTATAAGGGCACTAATCCCATAATGAGGGCCCCACTCTCAAGACCTCACCTAAACCTAATTACCTCTTAAAGTCTCCACCTCCAAATACTATCACGTTGGGGATTTTGGCTTCAGTACATGAATTTTTGGGGATGGGGCACACTTCAGTCAATAGCATCCAATTAGATGTGAATTTCAAATAAGCAACAAATAATTCTTTTAGTATAAATAGTCCCTCAATAAATATGTTTGAAATTCAAATTTAACCAGGCATCTTGTATTTTTATTTGCTAAATCTGGCAACCACACCAAAAATATTAGAAAGAAATTTTCTACTGTCTTAATGCTCTTTCTTTCTCTTGTCCCCTCCCCAGAGCACCTCCAGGCCTCTAAGGAAGAGGAAGAACTTATCTGATGAGTCAGACTCTAGGACACCCACGGTCCAAATTTTACCCACAGGTGGAGTTCCTCTGTCACAATGGTCAGTATGCAAGCACAGGTTTCCCCCTTGCGCTGCCAATCCCCAGGCAGTTAGTAGACCAAAACTGGGCCTGTCTTTTTTTTTTAATCCGGTTCCAACCCTCCTTGCTTGCACTGCGGTGTGTGAGCCAGGCAGGTCCTCCTCTGCAGATGCAGCCATCTGAGACTCAGGAAAGGAAGTGGGGAGCAGAGGTTGTGTACCTCACCAGAAAAGTCTAACTGCTTTATCAAACAGCCCGTACCGAGCTGTAGCAGTGCCTGCCACCTTGGTTATGGCTCCTGTGTACCTTGCTTCCTCCACCAACACCCCCCCTTATGGGGAAGGAATGAGGAATAGAGCAGTGAGCATGGCTGAGTCCTGGCTCTTCAGCACCACAAGAATGGACAGCACCACACCCAGAAACCTCAACACGCGGGTGCATGTGTCTCAGCTGCATAATTCAAACAGCTTGACGTGGAGCAGTATTCACGGCTCTCCACTCTCCTCTGGAGAGCTAGACTGTGTGGCCACGGTTAATAATCAGGGCTTACGGGAGGGGCAAAATTTACACTGGGGCTGCTGGTGATGTAACAAACAGCTGAATAACTCTACTTCATTCTCTTCCTGAAACCCATCCAGACCAGCCTGGTCACCTCTTTATGCTATTCTTACAAATGAGCCCATAAAAATAGGACCATTTCTTTATTTAAAGAGCACGTGTCCTTGTCATTATTTTCAATGAGGGACCAATGAACAGAGCTACTTGGACTCTGACCGAGACCTCAGGCAGCCTCTGGGCTTGCTGGCCTGAATCCCACTTTGCCTCTTAAGTATGTTCATTGGTAGTTCCCACACAAACCCCTGCTAAGCACTGCAGAGGAAAAGACCTGTGTCCTGGTGTTTTTCCTTGTAAAATAAATGGTGCAGCCCCTATGGAAAAAGGTATGGAGGTTCCTCAAAAAATTAAAAATGGAACTACCATCTCATTCAGCCATCTCGCCTGTGGGTATTTATACAAAAGAATTGAAATTGGAACCACGAAGAGATAGCCACACTCCCATGTTCATTGCAGCACTATTCACAATAGCCAAGAGGTAGAAACAACTTAAGTGTCCATTGACGGATGCATGGATAAGGAAGATGTGGTATAGACATACAGTGGAATATTATTCAGCCTTAAAAAATGAAGTCAATCCTGCCATATGTAACAACATGGATGAACCTTGGGGATGTTATGCTCAGTGAAATAAGCCAGTCACTGAAAGACAAATACTGCAAGATTCCACATACATGTAGTTTCTAAAATAGTCAAACTCATAAAAGCAAAGAATAGAATGGTGGATGCCAGGGGCAGGAGACGGGGAAGAGGAGGTACAGCGGGTGTAGTTACGCAAGATGGATAAGTTCTGGAGACCTACTATACAACATTGTGCCTATAGATAACAACGCTGTATTGTGCACTTGGAAATTTAAGTTAATACGGCAGATGTCATGTCAAGTGTGCTTACCACAATAAGATAAAACTTAAAAACTAATCAGCAGCCCAGGCAGAAAAGAAGAAAGCTGAAATTATGTGTATGTCTAGAGGACCCCAAAACATTGAAAAGCCGAAGCTGAAGTATATAACAACTGTATAGGAAGAGGGAGGGAAAAATCAGACTAGTGAGTTGGTTTTAGATGCATTTGTCTTCACCTCATAATGCAACTTTCAAGTATGGTTCTATTTCCTCAAGTAGAGTGAGTCCCCAGATACCCTCGTTCACATACTGTGTGCTTGTATCTTAGAAATATCTGCTTCTTGCAGATAACCAACCATTCTAATTAATAACACAAAGTCACAGGGGGAGCTTTTTAACTGAAACTGCAGCAGGGGACAGATAAGAAAAATACACTGTAGGTGTGGGGTTGTAGGTTCTTTTTTTTTTTCCTAATTCCCAAATTCCTGCCAGTATTCTACTACGTCTTGTGAATTCTAGAATAATGAAACATGACATGATATAACCCAATGTGAGACATCAACGTGACATAAGCAAATGCAAAAGGATTCATTATCACCAAGCATGTCAGAATTGCACATGGAATGTTCTTCCTCCTGCCCCTACCCCTGGATTACAGAGTTTGGAGATTTGGATCTGATGATAACGCTGGCTGTAAATGAGAAGAACCACCCTGCCTTTCCTGGGCACCTCCCTTTTCAAGTGATGCTCGGGGTGGTTTATAAAGTTAAGAACCAGATCGTTACGCCCTCAACGCAAGGGTCATTCTACCTGCCAGGGACCACAGGTAGACACAGTGCCATCTGGGTTTGCCAGCTGTCACCACCCAAGCCCCATAATCAGGTTTGCCTCTTAAGCAAAAAATTACAACACATGGAATTTTTCCAAGAAACTTATTTATTTAAGGTTGTAGGAACTTCCCTGAAAACACCACCACTTTTTTTTTAGTAAAGTATACTTGATTTACAATATTGTGTTAGTTTTAGGTGTACAGCATAGTGATTCAGTATTTTTTCAGATTACATTCCATTATAGTTTATTACAAGATATTGGGTATAATTCCCTGCGCTATACAGTAAATCCTTGTTGCATATCTATTTTATGTATAGTAATTTGTATCTGTTAATCCCATACCCCTAATCTTAGGTCCCCCCTCCTCCCCTTTGGTAACCATAAGTTTTGTTTTCTTTCTTTTTTCATGAGTTTGCTTTCTATGTCTGTGAGTCTGTTTCTGTTTTGTTTGTAGATTCATTTGCATTATTTTTAGAGTCCACATATTAAGTGATATACAGTATTTGTCTTCTCTGACTTACTTCACTAAGCATAATATTCTTCGGATCCATCCACATTGCTGCAAATGTCAATATTTCATTCTTTTATATGGCTAATATTCCATTGTATATATACTACACCTTCTTAATCCAATCATCTGTTGATGGACATGTAGGTTGCTTTCATGCCTTGGTTATTGCAAATAGTGCTGCTATGAACACTGGGGTGCACATATCTTTTTCGAATTAAAAAACACCCCCATTTTTTTAGCAAACGGGTAAGTGTCTAGTAAATGGTGGGAAATCACAATAGCACTTGCCCCTGATCCATAGCTGTTCAAAGTGTGTTTTGCTTATAAATACATAGTCTTTTTTGATCTTTACAAATTTCCTATGATGTGGAGTCAGGCCCATCTCGTGGATGGGAAAACTGAGGCCCCAAGTGGGAGGTGGCCAGGTCTCACCCCCTGTGAGCAGCAGAGCCTGGGACAGACAGATGTCCTCTCAGTTGTCCAGGGCTCAGTCTACGGCACCCAGCTATCCCTCTTAGTTCGGTCTAACCCACTTTGACTTCCCAGACACCATGCCTCCCCTATCAGGCTATCAGAGCCCTTGTGAGCAGCAGCTGAGCTTTTGAAGTATCCCAATATTTCTTTTGCTTGATTTCAGGATGTTGAAGCTCATGAGAAACAGCCATAAAGGGAACCAGAGAGTCCTTCCTAAATTCAGTTCCCATCACAGAGGACAATGCTTCCCTATCCAGCAGGTCCCAAATCCCAGTCTGCAACTTTCAGCGTTTGCTTTTGGGGGCTTTGCTTTTGGGGGCTTTGCTTTTGGGGGTCCCTGGACCCAGGCTTTGCTTTTGGGGGTCCCTGGACACAGGCTCCACTGGTCTGTCAGGGACTCTGGTATCGATCACCAGAAGCCGTCAGTGACATCAGAAGGTCCAATATTGCTGAATTTTTAATTTTTATAGAGAAGCAATTTGGACATCTTGGCAGTGGGCAAAGTACTTCAAAATCAATACATGTCTATTAATTGTCAAAGAAGGTTTTCCTTAGAAAACTTTAACTCACAGCCTCAAATGATGCCCTTTTCCAGCCAGATGCTATGTACGCCTTTGTCCAGAAAGGCAGCACCCTATTGGAACGCACACAACAGAAAAGAGTTGGGTGTCCCAAAAAAGAAAGACAAAGGGAGGAGGGAGGGGAAATTACCTCTAAAAGATAATCATTTTAATTTTATATAAAGCTTCATAGTTTATAGACTGTTCACATGAGTTACTTCACTTAATTCAGTCTCCCCATCAACCCTGCGTACCAGTTATAATTTTTACCCACATTTTTCAAATGCCAGAAGTGAAGCTCAAAGGAATGAAGGGGCCTGATAAGGGCTGCCCAGCCATAGATGCCCCCCTATCCAGTGCTGTTCATATGACTCCCGGCCATGGTCACCCTAAGGGAACCTTCCATGTCCATGACTCTCAGGACACCACACCTTGTTGATTGAGGATGACATGTTATTCCCCCCATTTATTAGTATGTATTACAATTTTTGCATTTAAAAATTGCTGATTTGGAAAGAAAATGGGATGCACTGAACAATCAGTGCCAGGGGCTTCTGAGCGGAGTGACACAGCTGGGTGGGGAGCTGTGGTCACGTGGTCAGACACCCCGGGACGTTAGCCCCTTGGGCTCCCCCTGCAACCCTCCCTCCGCCCTCCCAGATCTCCAGCTCTCGGGAAGCTCTAGAGGGATAGAAGGGGCTGCTGTCACTCTGTGTGGGCGTGGCCAAGCCACCACCTCCTCTTTGGACATGAACGTCCCCGGTTGGGTTTGTGCTCAACTTTTCATTGCCACCGCGTTGATCAGCCTTCATTTGTCAGAGGCCAGTGTCCTCTCCCTTCTGTGAGCTCACAGAGCCAGCACTGAAACAGTGGCAGCCCCCAGCTTGCAGAGGAGATAACACAGTTCTAGCCACACGGCTACAGAGCAGGGAGTGGGGCCTGACAGAGAGGGTTGTTTTTAGGGTCTTCAGTAACCCTTTTCTGTATGACCTGTAGTAGTGTCCTATGGCTGCCATAACAAACTGGGTGACTAAAAACAGGAGAAATTTATTCTTGCGCTGCCCCTGAGGCTAGAAACCCAAAGAGCAAGGTGTCAGAAGGGCCACGCTCCCTCCAAAGGCTCTAGGGAGAATCCTTCCTGGCCACCTCCAGCTTCTGGTGGCCCCATGCATTCCTGGGAGTGTGGCAGCATCACCCCATCTCTGTCCCGTCTTCACATGGCCACCTTTTCTCTACGTCTCTCTGCTTGCTTTCTCCTACTCTTATAAGCACACCAGTTATTGGCCTTAGGGCCTATCCTAAATCCAGAAGGTGCTCATCTCCAGGTCCTTCACAAATTGTATCTACAAAGACCCTATTTCCAAATAAGGTCACATTCTGGGGTTCTGGGTAGGCATGAATTTGGGGAGGGGACACTATTCCACCAAGTACATAACCCCATATGCATCCTTGTGAAAAGATTTTAAGTGGGTAAGAGAAGTAGGCATAATGCTCAAAGGACCCTAACTAGAGCCCAGAAAAATCCCACCATGTCTGGATCGTCTCTACAGACAGAATTACGGCAGAGACTAGCACTAGCCTTTTGCCACCAGTGCCACGGAGAATCCAAGTAACACCCAGCCCTTTGGGGAGTCAGATCCCAGCCCATTTCTATGCAAATAGTATTATGGAGCCGTTCAGCCCCTGATTCCTTCAGATGAATCTGTGCTTGCCAAACACCACCCAGAATTTTTCCACAGAGGGACTCTGCAAGATATCAAACAAGGTCTGACAATACACTCATCTTTAATCTGTGCAGTGCACCTTTACTCGGCAAGTTGTGTGCATTGCCCGGCACGATATTATTTCCGATCAAGTCTCAAATTTTGCAGGCTCCATCTAGATGGAGGAAAAAACACAGCAGGCAGAGAGGAGAGCCGGGGGCTGACGGCCACCGATTAGCTGGAGTCTGAGGCTTCCAAAGCAGACAGATGTGAACCCCAAGCATTTCACCAGGGTCTCTCGGCCTGTTTCTAAAGGCACGTGATGCAGCCAAAAACACTCCCTCGTTCACTACGCCTGGAATTAATTCATTGAAATAGAAACAAACCATAAAATCGCCCGCCTGTGCCTTTTCTCACAAATGAGAATTTTATATGGAAAGATGTAACCCTTGCTGAAAACGGGACTGACACTCCTGGGTAGAGTTTAGATAAAACTCCTGCCTAGTATTACTATTAGTTTCTTTTAGAGATGATACAGGTTATAAATCCAATATTCAGCTCCCAAATAAGTTTTGGGAAGAAAAAAATCATCTTGGGACATTAATGTGTAATTGACAAAAACTTTGCAGAAATGCACACGTGTGAGCGTGTGTGTGTGTGTGTGTGTGTGTGTGTGTGTGTGTACAGATATACACATACATCTTGGGGCGGGCGAGGGAATTCTAAATCCTCCACACCATATACCAATGTCACATTTTAATGTAATATCATGCCCAATGCATATTCATGAAATAGAATCTTGGCAGTGACACAAGAAAAGTGGGATGAAGTGTGTTTGGCGGAGTGCGTCACGTTTCCAGGCCAGTGGATTTTTTGATTAAAGTCCCTTATCCGTTTTATCATGCATATCCACTCTCTGATTAAAGTGATCTGGGGCTGACACTCACAATGTCAGTATGCACTGAGACCCTTCACACAAAACATGGTTGGAATTTATATCCTTAAAAAACACACATACACACACAAACCCTGTACACCAACAACAAAACTAACACTGGGCAACATTCATGGAAATAGAAGTCCACACAGGAGGGCTGTGAGGGTCGTCTTTTCCCTAGCTCAGAAAGATTTAACCCAGAATATTAGAGTCCAACTTCCGATGTTAAATTTCCTTTTTTTTTTTAAAGTTAAGTTCCTTCTTTCTGATTTGTTGAGCTTTTTAGCAAATGTTTTCACTTGAGAAAAACATAAGCTGAGACTCCCCCAGCAGAATATAAATAATGAATTTCCCCCAGATGCCAGTCTTTTGAACACTGAGAGTCAAAGTGTCCCATTTTTCCTGAGGCCCCTTCTAAAGTCACTTCTCAGGAGGTGGCCCCCAACATGCTGGGGAAGGAGTACGGGGGGCGCCAGGACCACTGCCCACCTCTGCGTCTCCTTCAGAGACACGGGATGCTGAGGTCACTGGTCGAAGGAGCTGATTGACCTTTCTAAAGCCAGCTGATGTCAGAAAGAGAAAAACAAAATAGGACAGCAGTTCATGGGGCAAATATCATGTCAGAGGGTTTAGAAGGAAATGGCTGCTTTTGGGTGCAGTGGCCCTGAAGCCTTGGGTCACGTCGCAACTGACAAGCCAGGTGGGCTTAGGCAAGTCATCTCATCTGTCCGAGGCTCCATGTCCTGTTACATAATGGAGATAATAATACCCACCTCGTGGGCCTGATGTGTGGATCAGATGAAATCAAGTCTGAGAAAGAGCTCCATAAACAGATAGACCTCGTGAATGCAGGGGCCAGTTACCATGACCCTCAGAGAAGGTGTGATGTCCAAATCAGCAGGGCGTTCTGCTCTAAAAAAGACCACGGTCCATCTGTTGTTCCAAGAAATCACACATTTGCATTTTCTCTGGTTTTTAAATTCCTGGGCTCCCCAGGAATCCGTTCCTCTGGTCCTCTGAGAATCTCCCATTGAGAGCCAGAAGCTCTTCCCTATGGACAGGGCCCTGCCCCCTGCCAGCCAGCTCCCATGCCCCAGGCCGGGCGAGATGCTTCTCCCTCAACTCTAGCTCCATGAGTTCCTGTGACTCCCTGCCCACCCCACTCCAGAAGCCCTCCCTCCTCAACCCACACAGCGAGCAGATCTGCCATGTATTTATTGGGGCCCCTGCTACACTGAAAAGCTAAAGGCTGTTACTGTCCCTGTCTGCTATTTCCCCTGCATGCCGGGCAGGGGCTGGTCCACAGTAAGAGGTCCATGGGCTTTGTTGGGTGAGTGAATGAATGAATGGATGAAGCCAAGTCCTTCTGGTTGTACGCCCTTTGTGTGCCAGCCCTGTGAGAGTCTTTTCTACTCTCTAGGGCTCTCGGGCTTTGGGCTGCCTGAGATGTGGCTGCTCAGAAGCCCCTGAAAGGCTCTGGAACCTCCTAATCTATGGAACTTCCTTGAGATATACAGAGCAGGGATGCCCAGACCTGTGGACATCACAGAGTAATACATTTTACAATTAAAGACAGGCAAGTAGATAAATAGATAGATTGGTAGGTAGATAAACAGAAAGACGATAGATGCATATATAGATAGATGAGAGATAGGATAGATAAATGACAGATAACAGATAGAAAGATGACAGATGACAGATGGATATATAGATAATAAGTAGACAGGATAGAAATGATAGAGAGATAGATAGATATAGATAGATTATAGATAGATAAGGAAATCAATGTAGAGTTTCCAGCTTTTATCTGGCCAAAACTTTAAAAACAAAACCCAAGTACCATCTATTGTCACTCTCATTTCATAAAAGAAAGGACTTTGCACATCTAAATTCTAGGACAGCCATAAAGATGTCTCAGAATAAAGGATGGCTTTTTAAAACGAAGACAGCCGGCCTGTTGAAAACCTCACTTCAACCTCCTTATTGTTCCTCCTGTTGCGGCTGCCCTGGTCCTGGGACTGTCTCTAGGGAGACTCGGGCACGCATCTCTGGGTCACCGACTACACCAACAGGCTGAATCTCCGGAACTTGTTGGCCTTTTTCTTGCTCAGGGTGTACCCACTTCACAGGTCTGAGCTGAAGGTAGAGCTCTTCCCTCTGAAATTAAAACGGAAGTGGGGCGGAAGCTGAGCCGCCAGGCTTTTGTCCCCGTTCTAAACCCCCGGCCATCCTGCCTGTCCACCCAGGGGCGTGTGACCTTGGGCACGTTATTTACCCTTCCCAGCCCCTTTAAGCTTCCTTATCTGGAAAAACAGTGCCAAGGACGCCCCACCGGGCTGCTGGGAGATAATGTGCGCCCATCCTTATGAAGAATAACCCACCGCGAACCCTCCCCATGGGGCTCCCTCTCTGCCCCACCCACGGGTGCGCAAGCCCCCTGACGGGCAACCGCCACACACCGTGCCCCAGAACTTCTGGCGGAATGAGGTACCCCCACACCCCAAACCACTGCCACAAGGCCGGGCTTCGGAGAACGTTCTCCACAAAGGGTGGGGCCAGAGCAGACCTGCCCGGTTCTCCTTCTGGAAAAATATGCAAATAACCCCTTAGCTGTGCAGTAGTGCCTGGCATAGGTTAGCGAGAAGAGGTTCCCACCCACGTCTCCGGAGGAAGTGCTTAGGGGAGGTTACATCCACAGTGCTTGCGTGGATGCTGCATCAGATCCTTATAAGGCAGGCGCCATTAGCCCCAGTTTACAGGTGACAAAGCTGGACCTCTGAGTGATGAGGTGATTGACTAGGAAAACTGTAACTAGAATAAGACAGAGTTCATCTCCCCAAGTCTATATGACCCCAATAATTCTACCTCAATAAATAATTGTCCCTTCCTCCCTTGCTTGCCCCTATTCTACTACCATTATTGGGTAGTAGTGGATGGATGGATGGATGGATGGGAGGATGGAAGGAAGAAAGATGGATGGATAGATAGAAGTATGGATGGATGGATGGATAGATAGAAGGATGGATGGATGGATGGATGGATGGATGGATTGGAGGATGGAAGGAAGGAAGATGGGTGGATGGATGATGAACAGACAGAGACAGACAGAGTATTCTTGTTCCCTTTGAGTTAAAGCTGGGAGAAATCAAATTCTTGCCAACTGAGATTTCTGGTTTACAGAGTAGGTCAGGAAGGTGTCCCCTGGAGGTCCCTGTTCCTAAGCATTTGGGCCACAGTTCTCCAAGGCAGGAACAGAGGCAAAGCAGGAGATGGGTGATGTTGAAGAAGACGGTATTCTGTCTTTTGTCCTTCACGGACTCGCACTTAGTTTCAGGCTTCAGAAACTGTACTGATATTTTAATCCTCTGCTAATTTGATCTCTTTCCCACACCCACTTAGAACCCCACTGAGATCTGTCTTCTCTCTCCTCCAACTTTAACCTTGCCTTAAACTCTATCCTTCTGAAATTGGCAGGGGGAGAGGGAGTGAGAGAGAGGAAAGAGGGAAGGAAGGATGGACAATAGGAAAGGAGGAAGGAATAAAATCCCTTCAATGGCTCAGCAAGAAGCCCCTCCCTCCATCTAACCCCTCCACTTTCTCTTCTCACTCTCCCGGTTCAAAAGCACTGCCTGCTGATGACCCCTACACATACCTCGAATTTTTTGTCCTCTGGACCCTCACAAATACCATCCATTCCCCCATCCCTGTAACTGTCCACTGAAGTCCCACTACTCACAGCCAAGTCAGTCCTCCAGTTGGAAGAGATGGCACCATCTAGTGACCTCTTAGAGCTTTGGTCATTTATTCCAACTCTCTCACATTGACCAGGAGCTGTCTGGGGCACCATGCCTGGCAAATGTGACACGGCAGCTGGGATGCTGTCCGGGTGGCAACAGAGAACAGACAAAGATTTTAGGTAAAAAGATGGACTAACAACTTAACTGTCAGAGTGAAGAACTTGAACTCTGTCTCATAAATTGCAAAGGGAGGAAGAAGAAACTGACTCACCTGGGGTTCTCCATGTAGCAGCCATGGTTCCTACCACAACCCCATTTCACGTTGTCCCCATTTTACAGACGAAGAAACTGAAAGCCAGTGACTCGGTGAAGGTTAGGGGGACCAGCAAGCAGCTGAGAAGGACCATGCACAGATCTGCTCAGCCCTAACACCCCTTCTATTTCCACATCTGTCCCAGTTCAAGGTACTACTCAGATGGGTCCACTCTGAGATTCTCACATAATTCTCTGGATACACATATTCGACCAACCACCATGCCTGTTTCAGTACATGTCTCAATAAGAAGCTTTGGAAATTGCAAATTATGTTAAAAATCCTGCCATACCACTCGCTGCTGTATTTTCCTAACACGATTTTGACAGGAAGAAATTTCCATGAATTATGTGACTTAGCTTTTTGAGGGCTGTGGCGAGCTTAAAGATCCCTTCAAATCGAACTTCTTTATTACATGGATGTGGAATTTATTCTTCCCTTCACTCATTCACCCAGTATTTATCAAGCATCTGCCTGTACCGGGTATCCTGCTAGATGCCAGGGATACGAAGAGGAATAGAAGTATGCCCACCATCAGAGAATTCACATCATGACTGGGTCGAGGGCCACAAATAATTTGAATACAGTATGTGGGAAGAGAGATAGGGGTAAATCAGGGTGGCCTGGGGACCACAGAGCTCTAGGTTTGAAACCTTGTGACCTTGAAAGCTTGATGGCCTTGGACAAATCAATCTCCATGAGCCTCAGTTTCTCCATGTGTAAAATGAGGAAAAGTGGATTAACCTGGCAAGATTTTAGGAGAACTACGGCAGACAAACCACAGAACCTGGAAATACTCAGCAGCTTCAAAGAGGAGGTAACAACAGCTGGACCTCGGAGGATGACTACTAACTAGTCTCTCATGCAGAGCTGAGAGCAGTGCATTGCAGGAAAAGCAATGGTAGTGCAAGAACAGAGTATTAGAGACACATGTGGACGGAGCAGGTGGTGGGCTGGGAGGGTCCAAGAACAGTGGACCAGGGAGGAGGAGGGGAATTAAAAGAATGAGGTTAGGGCTTCCCTGGTGGCGCAGTGGTTGAGAGTCCACCTGCCGATGCAAGGGACACGGGTTCGTGCCCTGGTCCGGGAAGATCCCACATGCCCGAAGCGGCTGGGCCCCGTGAGCCATGGCCACTGGGCCTGTGCGTCTGGAGCCTGTGCTCCGCAACGGGAGAGGCCACGACAGTGAGAGGCCCGCATACCGCAAAAAAAAAAAAAAGAATGAGGATAACAGTGAGAACTCAGACCACAGCTATCATTTCTTGAGCAGACACTCTGCTAAATGCTTTCTGTGTATTATATCTCTTGATCTTTCCAACTACCTACAAGATAAGTACTATTATGAATCCCATTATACAGATGTGGAAACCAAGGCACAGAGAGGTTAAGGAAGTTCCTCTAAAGCCACGCAGCTAGGATGTGGCCAGACCAGGGAGTGACTCGATTTGGAAACCTTTCATGGACTATTACGCCTTTGGTAAATGTGGTTAGGAACCATCATGAGCTACTGCTTTAACTTCGTCCCATTTCCCAGGGAGCTCAATAATTTCATCATGGTCCAAAAAAAGAAAAAAAAAAGGATTTACATTGCAACCTAGGATTTGTTCTCAATCTGCTAAGCTAGATCATCCACGAGGTGTCTTGCTTTCACACCCTTTTTGACATTTACATTGCTTAATTACAGAAGTGACGGGCTACCATAGGAGGCTTCTTGTTTGTTTTACGGTAGCAGGAGATACAGGAGAAGGTCCTTAAAAGGCCCACGTGGTGGTCTCAGGGGCTCAGAGAGGGGTTCAAACCACCAGATTTGCTGCAGGAGGCCAGCTCCCCTTCAGTTGTCTGTGCATCAGGCAGCAGGGCCTGTGGTTCATCCCTGCCCAAAGCCTTCATCACCAGGGGCAGCCTGCCTCATCCTGACTGTGAGCCCAGGCACAGGCCACTTTACCCCATCTCTGTCTCAGTTTCCTCATCTTACAGCTGGAGATGCTGAGGACCACCTCGCCAGTTGCTGGGAGACTCACTTCTCACGGGGCCTTGAACCAGGTCAGTTTTCCATAATGAGGAGCTGTGTTTACTGCTATTATGGGGCTGTCTGAGTATATCCAACTGTCAGGGCTGCCAGAAATCACAAAGTATGACAGACAGGACAGCTTACACAACAGAAATTTGTTCTCACAATTCTAGAAGCTGGAAGTCCAAGATCGAGGTATCAGCAGGGTTGGTTCCTTGTGAGGCCTCCTTCCTTGGCTTATAGACGGCCGCCTTCTCCCTGTGTCTTCACATGGTCTTCCCTCTGTACCTGTGTCCTAATCTTTTCTTCTGTAAGGACACCAGTCAGATTGAATCAGGGTCCACCCGTAAGACGTCACTTAACCGTAGTCACCCCCTTAAAGGAGCTCTCTCCAAACACAGTCACACTCTAAGATACTGGGGGTTAGAACTCCAACATATGAATTTTATGGAGTCCATCCAGCCCATAATAACAAGGGGAAAGCTAGACAATCTCTCTTTCAGCTCACGATTTCTTTATTCTCAATTCCTTAGTGTTGGCTTAGACCAGCCCACACCATCCTTTTCCTTAAACAATCGCTACAGAATGTGAACAAGGATGCCTGCCAGATGGTCCAGTGACAAAGCTGAGCCACTGTCTGTCCCTGCCCTCCAGAGCTGGCAGTGTCCCCAGTGACTAAGACGTGTAGTGTGATTTACAGTCCACAAGTCACTTTTCACAACCATCGCAGCATTTAATTTTTCCAGTGCTCCTGAGGGGAGGGTTGTAACATTGTCCTTGTTTTCCGGCCGCAGAGACTGACACTCAAGGACTGAATGGTTGGCCCCAGACCACAGCGGCCACGTGTGGAGGCTGAGTCTTGAACCCCAGAGCTCTGCTCCCTACTCTGGAGCAGCCCCCCATCTGGGATACTCTTTCTTCAGCCTCACATTGCAATCATCCCATCAACAAGGCTGTATTGAGCTCCTACTTTGTGCCAAGCTTTTATGGAGATGATGAAAGCAGGATGCGGAGAAGGGAGCAAACCAAAGAACTACAAATCGTGGAAATAGAGAGGATGATGTGATAAAGTGATGAGAGAGGAGTGACTTCAGATAACACGACCTGAGGAGATGACATTTAAGTGAAGAGTAGAGGAGGCAAAAGAGACAGTGCAAAGGTCCTGAGGTATTCTGACAGGAGCTGATATTGGAGGGGTAGGTGGGGGCCAACCCACACATGACCTTGGAAAGTATGATTCTAAGTATATAGAAGTCTGTGAGTCTGTTTCTGTTCTGTAAATAAGTTCATTTGTATCACTTGTTTAGATTCCACATGTAAGTGATATCATATGATATTTGCCTTTCTGATTACCAGAGAGGAAAGATGGGTGGGAGGGATAGCTTAGGAGGTTGAGATTAACATATACACACTACTATATATAAAATAGATAATCAACAAGGACCTAATGTATAGCACAGGGAACTTTTCTCAATACTCTGTGATAACCTATGTAAGAAAAGAATCTGAAAAAGAATAGATATATGTGTATTTATAACTGAATCACTTTGCTGCCTGAAACCAGCACAACATAGTAAATCAACTATACTCCAATATAAAATAAATTTTTAAAAAAAAATAAATATTATGGGCTTCCCTGGTGGCACAGTGGTTGAGAGTCGGCCTGCCAATGCAGGGGACACGGGTTCGAGCCCTGGTCTGGGAAGATCCCACATGCCACGGAGCAGCTGGGCCCATGAGCCACAATTACTGAGCCTGCGCATCTGGAGACTGTGCTCTGCAACAACAGAGGCCACGATAGTGAGAGGCCCGCGCACCACGATGAAGAGTGAGAGCTGGTTACTTGATGATGTTCAATATTCTCTTTGATCCTCCCTTTCACTGTAGGAAGTGAGAGTAGATTAAATAGCATTTGGGGATATAAATGATAGTTAAAACAGGCTCTCTGAATCCACAGCCAACTTCCCCTTTGCAGGGAGCCCTACTCAGAACAGGAGGGAACTCAGTGTATGTCTCATTCAGGTGAAACTGAGGCCCTATGCTATTTGAAATGCATCCACAGGAACCTATGGGGCCGCCGGTCTCCCACCACCCTCTGGGGCGTAGATCAGCTTTTGGACTAACACGGGATGGCCGGTGCCCTCTGGCTGTGGTCCAGGCTGGATGGAGCAGGACTGTGGGCAGTGGAGAAGCAGGAATGTGGGTACCTGGGTGCCCTCCAGACAAGTGTCTGGGGTAGATGGATGAAGGGAAACGGGTGCCGATCCCGTCTCACGGCGCCTGCCCTGATAACGCGAGACGCATCACGCCGCTCTAAAACAGCAGGACAATTTTCTCCGTCCTAACTGATGAAGAGCCGTGCTTTAATAGACTGCACCGCATAGTTTCCCTGACCTCTCCTTAGGCCACCTCCGAAAGGAAGGCTCCCTGGGGATCCGGGAGAAGCAAAGGGGGTAGGATGAAATTGTTGTTGCTAGATTAATAAGCATATAAAGGAATAACTCAACCAAATTGATTTTAGAGCCTTCTTTCCTTCCCTTTTTATTGGCCACTTCCTCCTAGTCACTGCTGTGAATTTTATAGTTTCCCCTTTGAGAGCCAAGTGGTAAATAAGGCTCTGTAAAGACACAGCCCTTCGAGGTGTCAACCCTGTTTACAAATATATCTTCATTCAGCCATCCCCCTCAACCCTAAGGTGTAGACAGGTCAAGGATTCTAAACTCCATCACACAGTGCGTGTTTTGTTGATTCCAGAGGTATTTGTTGCATACCTGCTCTGCGTGGGAAACATGCTGGGGACACTGGGCAGAGGAAAACATCCACAGCTCCTGCCCTTGGGGGCTTAGAGTCCAGTGCCGGCCTTCACAAACCACGGCCCGTGGGTCATGTCCAGCCTGCCACCTGCTTTTGTAGGGCCCGCAGTCTGAGAATGGTTTTACATGCCTAAATGGCTGAAAAATTCGAAAGAAGAGCAAGACTCCATGACTCAGGAAAATGATTAGCAGTTCACATTACCGTGATGACAATAAAGTTTTATTGGCACACAGCCACACCCATTTGTTTAGGTGTCATCTACAGGGACTTTCACACCACCAGGGCAGAGTTGAAGAGTGAGGACAGAAGTCGTAATGGCTCGCAAAGCCTAAAACATTTACTCTCCAGCCCTTTACAGAAAAAGCTTGCCAGCACCTCGTCCGTGATTGAGAAAGGGACATAGAAGGTGGCCTGTGTTTGCTGAGGGCAGGGCATCTTATAGGCATGGGGTCCTTTAATCATCACCAGCAAGAGGCAAAGTTAGGGTTACTTTCCCCACTTTATGAAGGAGGGGACCAATGCACAGAAAAATCAGCAACATGCCCAAACTTCTAGTAGCGTATCTGTTAATTTCACATCACAGTGTTTAAGTTATAGGCTATCAAGGAAAAGAAGGAACATCACCAAAGTATTCCATCCTTTTCTGGGGAAGAGGTTGGAGTGTTTCTGGTTGTATGGAGCATGGTGTATCGTGTTAGATGTAAGCATGACCTTGTGATTGTCTTTATTCAGAGATTACCTGTGGTTCAAGGGGATGCATGTGGGGGCCATGTTGGTGAGGGGTGAACTTGTGAAGATTAATTTTATGTGTCAGCTTGACTGGGCCACAGTATGCAGAGATTGGGTAAAACGCTAGTCTAGATGTTGCTGTGAGGGTGTTTTTCAGATGAGACTCACATTTAAATTAGGAGTCACTGAGTGAAGCAGATTACCCTCCATAATGGGAGTGGGCCTCATTCCATCAGTTGAAGGCCTTAAGAGAAAAAAAACTGACCTCTTTTTTCTCTTAAGGCCTTAAGAGCAAGAACGAGCAAGAAGGAATTCTGCCAGCAGACAGCCTTCAGACTTGAGGGGCAAACTTAACTCTTTCTTGGGTCTCCAGCCTCCTGGCCTGCCCTGCAGATTTTAAACTTGTCAGCGTCCACATATATCAGCCAATTGCTTTAAACAAATCCCTCCTTCCCTCACCTCTTCTCTACATTCATGTATATATGAATATATATACACATTATAATCATATACATATATAATACATATATATATATATCCTATTTGTTCTGTTTGGAGGCAAGTCTATCAGCAGAGTCACAGCTGGAATAGGAGTTTCCTGCCTCCTGGTCCATTGCAATTCTGAGCCAAGACTGGTTCTTAACCAGGTCCGGCAACTTCTGAGTTCTACCATGTGTAAAACACGAGTGTCGTAAAAGCAGCGCCACCACGGTGATGTCGTGAGGGTTTCATGAGATGATACACACACAGCACTTAGAGTGGAGCCTGGTGCACAGAGAATCCTCAATATATGTCAGCTCCATGGGCTTCCCTGGTGGCGCAGTGGTTGAGAGTCCGCCTGCCAATGCAGGGGACGTAGGTTCGTGCCCCGGTCTGGGAAGATCCCACATGCCGTGGAGCGGCTGGGCCCGTGAGCCATGGCCGCTGAGCCTGCGCATCTGGAGCCTGTGATCCGCAACGGGAGAGGCCACAACAGTGAGAGGCCCGTGTAGCACAAAATATATATATATGTCAACTCCCATGGCCATTAGCATCATCAACTCTGGGGTCCCTTCTCTCCCAAGGTCCTGCCCAGGGCAAAGGCCAGGTCTCTGCATCTCCAGCCACGGCTGGGAGCTCTCTGGGCAGCATCTTACTTCATCAAGTCCCAGGATCCAAGGTGGCCATCCACTGTCTGTGTGTGTCTGAGCCTTAAACACGCACACCCTACCGACTGTTGGAAAACCCACTTTCTACATGCAAAAGTGCAAGAAATAGTTAAATGTTTCCTATTGTTGTATCAGTGAACCAGTTCAGAGATTGCCGACTCAATTCAATCAAAATTAGTGACAAGAGAGCAATTTTCCCGTTCCGTTCAGCGTGGAGAGCTTTTTGTTTTGCTTTGTTTTTATTGGAGGTGATTCACTGCATCTTTCCTAAAGGTAAGCTGAGTAGCTCCGGCAGCTTCATGTCTCCTTTTGTCTAGATAAGTGTTATCCAGTAAAATGAACACAATAAGACTGTGTTTACCTTAATGCTGTTTAAAACTCACATCACAATAAGAGATCAATAGCTCTCTACAACAATTTACCAAAGACCGGCTGGGGAAGAGAAATTCAAATTGCATTGATTTTTTTTTCATGAGTGTGTGTGTGTGTGTGTGTGTGTGTGTGTGTGTGTGTGTGTGACAATAATAGCCCATGAGCCGGAGCATTGACAATATGGCACATAAGCATTGCATCTAAAACACAAGGCAGAAGGAGCCAAGAGGAGGGTCACTGAACTCCGGTGGCTGTTACCCACTGCCCTGGGAATTGGGAGAAATTCCATAAAGACAGGAGAGAGATGTGGTTTTTTTCACACACTTCCTATTTCTCCACAGGCCGTAGTCTTGGAGAATGCAGGTCTGGAAAGGCCTTTGGAGGTGACCCAGAGCTGATATCCATGTTTGTACAGGTAGGGAAGTGGGGACCACAGCCAGCCATGGGGCTCCTGGGCTGTGCACGTGGAAAGAAGTGGGTCTCTGAAGGCAGAGGCTGCATCTCTCATCCTGGACCCTGGCACACAATAGGTACTCGGAAGATGTCTGTTGAATTAACGAGATGAGACATCAAATAGACCTCTGATCCCTGTTCGCACTTGACCTTGACTATGCTGCCTTGCCTCTCCCAACCACATCAGTGCCAGAGTCAGAAGAAATCAACAGAATCATCACAGTCCACTTTCTGGTCTGCATTGGGTGCCCAAGTAATGACAAAACAAAGCTGGGACTAGATCACGCTCTTTCCGCCACAAATAGCGGAGCCTAAATTCCTCCAAAGGAAAGGTTTCCTCGGCCTTGACCTGCGAATGGAGCCCACGAGGTGCCACGGGACCACCCCACGCTGTGGCTGCAGCTGGCAGAAATGGAGGTCAGGGCTGTGCGTTTGCCTTCCTGATAACCCCGCGTTCCTGCTCCAACCACTTTGAAATATGATTTAGAAAAAGAAGTCGAATTTTTTTTTTAAAAAAGAGGGAGGGGGAAAGGGAAGAAATATAAGTGGAGAAATTATTGGAACTGGAGAGGAGTTTTAATGGCAACGTTGGCATCCTGCAATTTCACACATTAAAACATATTTTTAAAGAAACAACTACAGTGCTGATTGTATAAGGGCAAAGCTTTCCACTCTTCAGACTATTAATAAGGGCTTCCCATAGAGAAGACAAATACATGCTTGATGCATTTTTAATCCTTTGCCAATACATTTGACTAAAGCTGTTTGCTGTTTCAATGACAGGATTTAACTTGCCCTTCTGTATCCAACGTTCCTGATTATTAATGACATTTAGGAAACACAAGCTCTAAAGTTACATTCTGGTTGAATTGCAGCCTCTCCTCTGTGCCCTGCAGAAGGGAACCCGCACCTCTGAATGGGGGGAAGCCCACTTGGGAAGGAACCAGCATGCTGGTCCAAGGCAAAGGAGGCTTCCCCACCCTGTGCTGCTCCCCTCCTCCCACTCTCTCAGCCAGGAGCCAGTTCAAGGTCAGTGCTGAGCAACTGCCTCAGCCTTCCCAGCTCCCTTCGTTGCTTTTCCACACATGGTAACCTTGGCCGGCATTTCCATGAGAACCGGGCAGTGCTGTCGGGAGATGGGACCTTGGCGATATGAAACCAAATTCACGGAAGATATCTGGATTTCTCAGGACCCCCTCCCATTCAAATGCTGATAATGAAATCTTCCAGAAAGAATTGGTGGCCAGGAACCTAAATAACTTTGAAACAAGGAACCAAAGGATCAAGAGAAAGCCCTTGGATCTTAAGAGAACACAAGCTGAGGAAAAATCCTTACCCGGACACAGCTGATTATTTTATGCTTTTTTAAAAATTATTTTAAGATAAATGAACGCTCAGGCTGAAATAAATTACATATGCTGGTACCCTCCAGGCCACCTCCTATATTCAGCTGGGTGATGGTATGTTAATAAGAGCGTTACCCAAGTGAACACACTAGAACATGGTCAAAAACGGGTGCAGATGAAAATTATTGGGGGGGGGGGTGCCAGGGAGAACTTTGGTTTTGAAGTATTCCCGTTCTGGGGGGAATCAGGAGGGCTGGGGTTGGGCGGGGGATTTGGGGAGGAAGCAGACCGACACACAGGTGACAGCCCAAGAGGAAGGGAAAGCATAAGATGGGTTTACAGACAGCATCTGAAAAGGACTCCCCTTTTCCATCCAGGAAGAGTCATCTGCACAAAAGCCTTTCAGCCTCCCCGTATTATATGCTCAGCTCTGACCCCCTATTGTAATGAAAAGCAGATTCCCCTATGAATCACAGAAAATCAATACTGCATTTTACTAAGTTTGCGTTAATTTTACACCTTTCAGCCTCCGGAGGGGAATTATTGCCTGCAAAGATGAGAAAGCCTCTTTTCCCCCATTCCACAGTTGTCTGGGTTTCAGATAACTAGGTCTGAAAAACCCTATCACTGTTTAAAAAGGGAAAAAAACGACGATGAAGAAGAAGAAGAAGGAGAAAAAGGGGTATTGAGGGGGGTTGTGGTTTGAGAGATTTTAATAGCTAATAATAGGAGAGAGCATAAAAGCACAGATCCAATTTAAGCGAAAGAGTCCCTATGTAAGCTTTGCTTGTCAGTCTCGGGGTGTACTGTATAGGGGCCAGCTCCTGAGCATGGCAGCCCAGAAATATAAAGTCCAGATTTAATTCTGATACAGAGAAATACAATTTCAAAACCGGACGTCTTATCATCGGCATGTCCCACTGGAGAACTCATTTCCCTATAGCAAAAGGCTGTCAATGCCATTATGTTGTACAAGGAAGCAATTTACCACTACAGCTAAACAGGGCTACCAGGACTGTGGGAACTTGAGCATTTGAAGTTATCGCTCAGAAAAAAAATAGCATTTCAAATGTCAGTGAAATGGGAAGGAATAATTGAAAAGTATCAATCAGGGAAGCAAAAAGGTTTAGAAGGCTGAGACCACAACTTGACTACTGGGCTTTGCTCTTTTTTCTTTCTTTCCTGCCCCTTCCCCTACATGCTCGCCTTACAGACCAACCCCTCCCGTTCTCTTCCCACTAAACCTGCATCCTCCCCATGCAAGTTCAAATTCAACTCAGGAAAAGGAAGGCTCACCGCTTCATCCTTGTTCTATGTCAGACGCGAAGGGCAAGCTGAGACTCCAGGGGCTGAAGTTTCACGAGGCAAATGTGCTCCCCCACCAGGGTCCTGAGTCACCCTGGGCCTCACGATCTACAGAAAGTGTGACCTTGCAGGTCCTGGAAAATCACTCTTGTTCACAAAGCCCTAAAATGGTGGCCTGAGTCCAATTGCTCCTTATGGCGACTGAGAATATCTCAATAAAACTTGGGGTATAAAGACCACAGAATTGCATTTCTACCTTGGATCCATCACTGATTAGCCCTGATTCACCCTGACAAGGTAATTCCCCTCTCTATCCCTCAATATCCTCATCCATAAAATGAGGATAATGACATCCTCATTAATGTAAAGGATAAGGCAGAAGATGCAGGGAGCAGCTAGCATCCTGCCTGGTGTGCGGGTAACTAACATTATTGCCATCATGATTGCACTGCATGGAGAAGGGCACTCAGAGTTCTTAGCACCTATGGTCGGCTCACCTCTGGGAGCTCTCTGTTACCACTGCCTCATGCCTCCCTTCTGTACTTCCAACACTCCAAGCCCATTCCTGGAACCGAGCAAGACCCCACAGAGCCTTCCCAGGACAGATGGTACCCCCATGTCCTCCAACTGCCTCTTGTCTGTAGAAAAACTCTAGTCAAAGAATAAATTTAATCAGAGAAATGAAATAATGCAGAAACAAAGGAAAACAGTCAAACAGGACAAAATAATTATAGTTTGGCCATTTAACAAAGTCGAGGACCTTTAGTTCCTCCTCGAGGGCTACAGATCATATTCTGAGCCATATCCTTTGAGCTGTCTTGTAGATACTGAAACCTCCACCAGGTGGAAGAAGTTAACTACATGATGACCAGACTGTCGCCATGACATAAGCTGCCACAGTTCCAAGAACTGGCCTCAAAGAAACGGGAAAAAAACAATCCTGTAACTAAAGATTCACTGTACTGAAAATAATCAAGATGCCCCTGATCAGACCACTGCAGGACCAATTTCAAGATGACTGTTGGAGATGACTGTGCTGCTCTGTGTGTGGCAACCCCTAGTCCCTGCATCGTGCATTCCTGAAACTTCCCTTTAGAAACTCCTGCTGCCTGATTGGCAATGGGGAGTTGGTTCTTTGGGACATGAGTCCACCTTCTCCCCAGCATAGCTGGCTTCCTTAATAAAGCATCTTTCCTTTTACCCAACACGTCTCTCAGTATTGGATTCTTGAGTCACGGGCAGCCAAACCTGAGTTCAGTAACATTCCCACCGAGGACCTTTGCACTTGCTGTTTTCTCCTTCTGGAATGCTCTTCCATTAGTCTTCACATAGCTGGCTCCTCATTTAGTTTTCAGCTCCCATGTACCTCACTAGAGACCTTCCCTGGCCAACTTCCTGGAGATTGCACAGCAGAGTGCTTTTGAGTCACTGTGCTTTATTTTCCTGACGGCACTTATCTTCAGAATTACTGTCTATCTTCCCCACTAGAAAACAAGCCCCATGAGAACAGGATTCTTGCCTATCTTATCCTCCACAGAATATTGTTCTCTTGGACCGAGTGCCTGGTACAAAGCAGGTATTATATAAATACCACCATTTGTTGAATGAGTGGACAAGTGAACAGAAGACCATCCTGTTTGAATGGAATCTGAGCCTGCCTGACACAGAGCTTGGGGAGTGGTAGGCAGTCAGGAAAGGTTAGCTGGGCCTCCCTCTCTGAGTGGCTGGGCCTGGACAAGCACATCCCCGTAGACAGAGCAGCCAGGATGAGCAGCAGCAGGACCAGCCCAATGGCTGCAGCCTTTGGGTGCCAAGTTGCAGACATCATGTGGAAACTCCACTTTGGCTAGGGTGATGGGTGCTCCCTTGATTTTCCCTATTCTCAGCACTTACAACCTGGTATCATAATGGGGTGACACAGGATTTTCCCCAGTGGCCTGTGAACTTGAGCTTAGGGACTTTGCCTCTTGTCTATAGATCCATCCACCAGGCTTGGTGGCCCACACATGCTAAGAATCATAAGAGGAAGAGAGTCTGAGTGATTCCTGCAGCCAGGCCCTGCGCTAAACACTCTGAGCATCATATCATTTAAACCACACAACCCAACATGGGGTCCTTGCTGTTGTGTCTCCATTTCACAGGTGAGGAGATTAAGGCTTAGAGCAATTATGCTTTCACTGATCCATATGGGGCCTGACATTTGCTAAAATAAAATAAAAGTTAACTATTGGTAACTACAGTCTTTCTAAAGTTCAAAACTACACATGGCTTTACATTTTAAGGTTTTTGAAATTCAGATGCATCTTTTCAACAATGTGAATATTTAACGTTGGAATGTTTCTCTCTTCTGGAAAAGCTGTTGCTTTGTCTCATGGTGGCTGGCACTTTAGAAATGAGAAAACATGGTGACATTACACAGAGGGACATGTGAATTCACTGACCCTAACCTCTGCTCCCAGAGCTGGAGATGCTCTTGTTTTGGGGGAAATCCTGTAACAAGGAAAACTTTCAGGGATTCCCTCCAGGGAAGGGACTCTGGCAGGGTGGCAACTTTCCTCTCTCTTTCCCAGTACATGTATGTGTGTGTGTGTGTGTGTGTGTGTATGTGTGTGTATACACATACATATATATGTGAGAGATGAGAGATAGAGATTTATTTTAAGGATCTGACTCACATGATTGTGTGGACATAGCAAGAATCTGCAGGCTGGAAACTCAGAGTTGATAAGAGTTGATGTTACAGGGTTGAGTCTGAACTAGGCAGGGCAGGCCAGCAGGCAAGAAACTCAAGCAGGTTTTCTATGTTGCACTCTTAAGAATTTCTTCTTTTCCAGGAAAACAATTTTTTTTCTTTCCAAAGGAAGATTTTTTTATTTTAATTAATTTTTCTTCTAGTTATGCAATTTTCTTTGGTATTTTCATTGATTTTTAAGGCATTTTTTACAGAAGGATTAAGGTGTAATCATTTTCACTTACTAAGGTAAAATTTACATATAGTAAAATGCACAGATCTTAAGTATGGAATTGATAAGTTTTGGTAAATATACACACTCATGTGAACATCACCCTAATAAGGATATAGAATATTTCTATGACCATGCAAGATTTCCAGGGAACATTTTTTGCTCTGAAGGCCTTCAACTGATTGAGTGAGGCCTCTCCAAATTATGGACAGTGAGTAATCTGCTTTACTCAGTCTACAGATGTAAGTGTTCATCTCATTGAACAAATACCTTCACAGAAACACATAGACTGGTTTTTGATCAAGCAACTGGGTCCCAGTTGAGTTGACACAGAAAATGAACCATCATACATAGTTAGGTTAAAGGATTCAACAGAAAGTACTCTGGAAATCTCCATCAGATATTAAGCCCTGGACATGAAAACCCGCCATTCCTGTGGCATCCTGTGATGCTGTGTGAGGTACTGAAGCACCTGATTTGTGTTCTGCCTCCCACCCACCGTCTTCTAGAACCTTGCCAAACACATGGAGTCTTGAAGGCCTTGCCTCTCAGGTCTGGGTGACCGAGCTGGTCAATGACTATCATCTCTCCACCAAAGTCAGTTCTGTCCTCCAGTTACATCCAGCTCTGGGCTCATTCCTCCTGCACCCAGAGACCCCCGTCATCTTCAGTTGCCCCCATCTAACCTGCTGTCTACTCACAGGGCCCAGGAGAAAGGGAGCTGCAGGAACCATCTCCTACCTTTGAGAGTTAACGTGCTGTCTTATTTTCAGATTCCCTCTTTCACTTTCCTATGTCTCTCCAGAAGCTCCTCAGCTGTTCTCACGACCTCTCGGTGGATCCCTGGAATCTTCTAACGTCCCAGCAGCAGAGCCCGGGGTTGTCGCCTGGTTACATTTAAAGTAATTCTCACCAAGAGATGTTGCCGAATGGTCCACACAGAGGTACAAAGTGGTGAGTGTGGTGACATCCGTTCTGCTCAGTATCTGCCCTGTTTCTACTGGATTCTCTTACTTTGCTCAAAGGTCCCCGGGTCAATAGAAGAATTGTTCTAAGAAACAGGACTGCCAAGCAGACCCCCCAGCTCCAACTCTCTTGACCCGACAAAGTGAAGCATCTTTCCTTCAAACAGTTAGGACAAACTGTTTCTTAAAGCCAAGGGAGCACGTGGGTTCTTAGCTCCATGATCAAAGAGAGGCGCTGAATCTAATTCCCTTGGCTCACAGCCAATACCCATTCAGCCTGAACTGAAGTATCATGTAGCCACTGTTGTCAGAGGTGCAAGCCCAGTGGGAAGGGGATGGTACTCAAGGCCAAGGTCTTGGTTCTAGGTGGCCTTGGACATGCCATTGACGCATCTGCCTCTCATTTCTTCGACGATAAAATGAAGAGAGTAGACTTGACCTCTTGCTACAAATCAAACAGTTGTTGTAAAGATCAAAAGGATGCCTGTAAAGGTAATGTATAGAGTGCCATACAAATGAAAACTAAAGGGATAACACAGTATCTTCATAGCTTCAGCAAAATAATAGTAGCAGACACTCAAATTACACTGTGATGTGCCAGTTTCTGGTCTAAGAACTTCACACACATTGACTCACTTAATCCTCACAAGAGGCTTCTATTGGGGGTACCATGATCCCCATTTTAGAGGTAAACAGACTGAGGCCTCTGGACATTCTGGAACATTCCCGAGGAACATAGCAAAAGTGAAGGTGAGACTAACACCCAGGCAGCCTAGCTCCAGGGTCTGCATTCTCAGCTGTCCCACCACCCTGCTGCCCCCACTACATTCCATCTTGCTTAGTGTCTTACACAGACTTGATACCTCACAAATGTTTGTCAGTAAAAGAAATGCTCAACATAAAAAACATCCCAAGTTCCGAAAAGATATAAAGAATTGTAGCTTTTGCCAGTGCCTTGTCATAACGGTTCTTAGTAAATATTTGTTGTGTGAATGAGTGAGCTACTCAGAGAGCATTTCCTCCATCTCTTTATTAGTGAAAACTATGACATCTGAAATTTATTGCCATTGGAGTTTTTATGAAGAATTTTAGCAAGCCAGAGTCTTCTTGATAACATGCAAATCACAGAGAATCAGCCTGCCCGGCCAACTGCTAGTTCTTTCTGATTCTACAGCAAGACCAACGAGTCTCTGTTTTTTTCATTACATTATTCCTACATAAGACAAAACAGAGCACTAAAAACTCACCACTCTGGAGAACTAAGGGCCCGGCTTGTGTTTGGAAAATTGTTCTTGGACAATGCTTTAAATATTCTACATCTTAATGTGTGTTAGTTGTGTGTCTTGTGAAATCTTCCTAAATCCCTCTACGCTAAAGTAATCAATTGAATTAACTTCATTTTTAAAAAGAAAAGCTTTATAGGCTACTTTCTTCAAATAGAAATTCTGACCTCAGAATTAAACCCTCACCCTAGAACTCAAGCTGGTGACGCTGATTCTAGCTGGACTTAAATGGGTGAGAAAGGAACTCAAATCAGCTCAACTTTGGATGAGATATGTCAGCCATTTTGGGATCCAAACAAGAAATGTTTGAACCTCTTCTAGAACAGCCTACATTAAAGGCCGTCAGCTGTCTCCAGGGAAGAGCACTTCCGAGCCTTGGTGCTCATTCCATGGTTGACTACCTTCAACTGATAACATCTTGGTCCTAGTGAACCAAAACGTGCCTGTTTGTATCTTCCATCTTTGGCCCCCATAACCTACAACACAAGCTTAATCACCCTTCTGCTCCACAGCGGTTCAGGTCTTTGACACTAACGCTCTTGCCGCCTCCATCCCACTTTCTTTATCACCTGCTCACACCAGCCTAGATATGCTTTGTCAACGTCCCTTTTAAGAAGTGTAGTGACCACCAGGAATCCCAGTGTGGGCCAATCCACAGAGTGGAGAATGAAACAACCCCCCCCCTCCTCTTGTTCTGGCTGATATACTATTAAAGCCATTTTAGACACAACTAGTCCAACTAGAAATGGGAATCCCAAAGATCAATTCAAAGATCTCCTTCTTATGCATTAATTGGTACCTGAAATGCCCAATAAGATATTTAACCTGAATTTGACTATAAAGATGTTGACCCTTACTATAAATGGAGAAAACCATACCTAGCCATGAATGGGTAGATCTGACTGAATTAGAAAAAAATGCTAATATGTCGATCTGTCCGGAGAATGGAGACACTGGAGTGAGGTCGAGCAGGGGTCAGCACACTTTTTCCGAAAATGAGTGTCTCAGGCTTTGCAGGCTGTAGAGTTGTCATCACAATCACTCTGCTCTGCTGTTGTAGCACAAAATCAGCCCCAGATATGGCGGAAACAAAAAGGCGTGGCCGTGTGCCCTTACAACCATTTTTATGGGCAACAAAATTTGAATTCCATATAATTTTCATGTGTCTTTCTGATTTCTTTTACTATTTAAAAATGTAAAATCTAAACTTGCAGGCCATACGAAAACAGGTGGCAGGTCAGATTTACGCCAGGGGCTGTAATTTGAGGATCCCCTTGGCATCCCCACTGGATCTGCAAAGCCAATCTTGGAGAAGAGTGACATGAGCTGGGTTCTATCCCCAGTTCAATCTCCAACTCGCTGGAGGCCCAGAGCAAACCACTTCCACCCAGGAACCTCCTTCCTCCATCAGTAAGTGAAGGGTTGCAACACCTTGGTCTCATATCACCTGCCCCCCTCAGAAGGCTCTCAGATCTAAGAAGGGAGAAATCACTGGTAACAGAACTTTATCATGAAAAACATTGACCTAGAGCTTCACTGCCTATTCCACGGGAGGTCAGAGTGGGAGAGGGATCACCCTGGAAACATTCTGACAGAACGGAAGATGGGACGCAGTTCTGCATGGAAAATGCAAGGGTTCACCGAAAAAATCAAAATAAAGGCTATTGAGAGCGCACGAAAAAAACACAGTGTCCCACTTGCCGTTTCAAATAAAGAAAAAGAAAACCCATGCTTTCTTCAAAGCGAACTAAAAACAGCAGGATTAATATTGATGCAGCGATGAGAAAAAGCAAACAGACAGGCAGGGACAAGACTGCATCCAGCCTCCAAAACACATGTAAAGTTGGAGCTAAAATGTCATATGCATATGTAATTTATATGCAAAACTCTCCTATAACAGGGCCGCTGGCTGCCAAGTCTCCTTTTGCTACTTCCTCGATCCCCGCTGAAACTCTCTAATTTCATATGATCAGTCACCTACCAAGGGCAAGTCTGTCTGAGGAGAAGACTGAAACTTTCTTAAGGCCAGGGTATTAAATTCTTCTCGCACATCGCCTTCCCGGTATCTCAGCAGGTTTCGGCAGGAAGACCTATTTTTGCTCCTGCGCGGGCTCTGTCCCTGGCAGTGAATGACTGGAACAGACTGCAGGCAGCTCTGCCAAGAATCTGAGGCTCTGATGATGTGAGCCAACCTCAGACTAATAATTTTATATCTCAATATAAGCAAAAGAGTTCCACAAAAATAGACCGTTTTTAACAGGATGGTATTCTGCGCTGAGTGAGGGCTGAAGAGAGCGGGTGCCATGCGAATATTCCTCCTATCTGCGGTACCTAAGTTTAGCATCACCCATATGTCTATCTGTCTGATTGCTGAACTTGGGGAAAGAATGTTGAATGAGATATGACTCTTCAGACTCCACCCCCCCGGGATCCTTCGGAGGTGAAATACCTATCAGTGTGGGGATAACACTTCCTTCTTTCGGGTTCCCAGGAAATGGAAAACAAACAAACGCAAGGCTTAGACTACTAGTCTTCATTAAATGTAGACGCACGGGAGACCACGTGCGCGCGGTTCTGTTTGTAAATTAACCAGAAAAATAGTGATGCCGGTGGGGGGCGGGGGTGGTGGTGGAATGGCCTGGGAACATTAAAGTATCTCCTTCAATGTTCAAAGCGATGATAAAATTCACCGGGGTCTCTCTGATGGCCAAATCTCACTGCACATACGCCAACTCCCGTGGTTTCTGCCTAGTAAGTTTCCGCAGGGGCAGGTGGGAGAGGTCCGTTCTCGGGTGGAGCTCCAAGACTGGAGGATACAGAGGGAGAAGCAGAAACACCAAAGAATGGTCATTCTTTTCTCTCGGTGGAAGAGGAAACCCAAGAATTAGCCTCTGTAACTGACAAGGACCTACTGTAGAGCACAGGCAACTCTACTTAGTATTTTGTAATAACCTATATGGGAAAAGTATCTGAAAAAGAATGAATATATGTATATGTATAACTGAATCATTTTGCTGTACACCTGAAACAAACACGATGTTGTAAATCAACTATACTCCAATAAATTTTTTTTTAAAAATTCAGCTTCTAGAGAACAAACCAGCTGCCCTGAATAGGTAGATGGAGTAAAGGGAGGGTGTAACGTCTCTCAGGGCCTTGTGCATCAGTCAGAGTTCTCCAGAGAAGCAGGACCTTTATATTTACATAAAGAGATTTATTTTAAGGGATTGACTCATGGAATTGTGGGCACTGGCAAGTCCAAAATCCACAAGGCAGGCTGGAAATGCATCAGAAGTTGACCTTGAGGAGCTGAGTTTGAAATCTATAGGGCAGGCCAGCAGGCTGGAAACTCAGCCTGCAGCCTTGAAGCAGAATTTCTTCTTCTGGAAACCTCAGTTTGGGCTCTTAAAGCCTTCCCACTGCTTGGATGAGGCCCTCCCACATGATGGAGGGTAATCTCTTTACTTAAAGTTCACTGATTATAGATGTCGAGTGCATCTACAAAATGCCTTCACAGCAGCACCTCCATTCGTGTTTGATTAAATAACCCACCAAACCAAGTTGACACATAAAACTCCCCAGCACACCTTGCTTGCGGAAATTAAATTAGGTAGAGCTCAGGGAAAGGGTCTGTTCAGCCGGAAGGAAACGGGAGGCGGACCTGGATGCACATCTGAGATATGGGAGGGCACCTGTTCTGAGGCTCGACCGGGCAGAGTGGGCTTGAACCCTTCCTTGAACCAAGCACCATGCTTGACGCGGGGCGTTGGAGATGGAGCGTCTAGTGTCAGTGGAAGAGAGACCAGGAGACCGCCACTGACGATCACTGGATAAGACAACGAATATAATGTTATATCAATCATTATATTTCTTGATAACAAGTCATACCACTAGGAATGACCTCTCACATTTGCATAACACTTTGCAATTTTAAAGCAGTTTTACAGCCACAGTCTCTCTGAAGTCTCACATCCCTGTCACACTGTATGAGGGTCTTAAAATAGCGTTTTGACAAACTTATGGTTACCAAAGGGGAAAAGGGGGGGTGATAAATTAGCAGTTTGGGATTAACAGATACACACTACTATATATAAAATACATGTAAAATAGATAACCAACAAGGACAACAGCACAGGGAACTCTACTCAATATTCTGTAATAACCTAAATGGGAAAAGAATCTGAAAAAGACTAGATATCTGTATATGTATAACTGAATCACTTTTCTGTACACCTGAAACTAAAGCAACAGTGTAAATTAACTATATTCTAATATAAAATTTTTAAATAGTGTTTTGAAGTTGAAAAGCATCTCATGGAACATAGTGGAGACCCTCAGGTTCTGTCACCCTGGCAGACATCTGGCTGGGCCAGGGAGTGAGGAACCAACATCGAATGCAAGGAACTCGGGCAGATGCAGGACCATCATCGTCACCTGAACATCTTCCTCCATTTTTATGTATGTGTGCTTTCTTTGGGTCTAAGTAAGGAAAAGGAAGGAAAGAGCTGATATCTCAGACGTAGGGAGTGATGGTCACTTTGGGCCTGGGTATCCAAATCTTCCTGGGAACTAAGTCCCTATGTTAAGGGCACCTCTAGAATACAGGCAATACAGATATCCATAAATATTTGCATAAAATACAAATGCATTGTGTGATAAATTTGCAAGAGAAGTTAAATGTGATGATTTAAACACCTCATACTAATATAGGAAACCCATGGAAAGAAATAATAGAAAAGAAGGAAAAAGGCAAACAGTATTGATGCTCATTTCTTTTTTTTTCCTTCCTGGGCTGAAGGATGTAATCCTCCCTCATATTTCCCTGTGTCTTCTGAACTTGGTGATACCTCAAAAATGGATGTTATATGAAATGAGATCTTGACATTTTTCCTGAGACTTCTTCAAATTAGGACTTGTATCTCCCCAAAATGCATTAAATAACATAACCAAGAGTGGTCATTCCAACTTGATTGTGGAAAGTCCACAGAGTAGAGAGAGGAAAATAGGATTTAGAAGCAGGAGATCTGGATCAGAGTTCCATCCTGGCCAATGATGAGCCATGCCCCCAGGGCAAGGCATTCAGCCCAGAAAGCAGTGGGTGCTGGTGGTTAACATTTGAAGTTCTGGAGCCAACCTGCCTGGCTCCAATGCCAGCCCAACCACGTGCTGGCTGTGTGATTTCAGGCGAATTGCTCCAACTCTCTGATCCTCAGCTTCTTATCTGTTAAATGGGAAAAAAGATGGTACCTATGTCTGGCATCATAGTGAGGATGAGATGGTCCCTATAGAGAGCTCAGCACAGAAGCTGACTTGGAGTTAGTGGCTCTTTTTTCACATCTTTAAGTGGAAACAGTTACAACGGTATTTACTGTACCTATATCCAAAATTTATTGAAGAATCAAAATTAGATGATGTGATGCTACAACATGTCTGAACCTTGAAGACATTCTACTAAGTGAAAGGAGCCAGACAGAAAAGACCATATATTGTAGGATTCCATTTATATGAAAGGTCAAGAATAGGCAACTATTTAGAGACAGAGAGAAGATTAAAAGTAGATTCGTGATTGCCTGGAGCTGGAGGGCTGGGAAGGAATGGCGGGGAGACGACTGCTAAAGGGTTGGGGGTTTCTTTTTGGGTTGATGAAAATGTTTCAAAATTGACAGTGATGATGGCTGCATTCTGTGACTAATTAGTGACTCTGTGAATGTCCTAAAAGCCATTGAATTGTATATTTTAAATAAATGATCGTGGGATATGAGAATTAAATTTCAAATAAAAATAACAAAGGAAAAAAGTTAGATGATGAGAGTGAAGGCTAAATAAATGCAAGCCAGGCACTGTTCAAACAAGTGTCAGCTATGATTCTATGAACAGCTTGTAATTGGATTGAGTCTCTGAGACCAATTCAGACCAGTTTCATCCCGGGTAACGGTGGCTGTTCTCTCCCTCAGTGACCCTTCCGCAAACTCTCTTCTTCCTTCTTCTGCTCCTTCTTCCCAGCTGCTGCCAGTGATCTAGGCAGCTGTCCTGTCACCTCTAGCAACTGAGACGGGAGGCCCTCAGGGACATCAGCGTGGTTCTGTCTCCCCTAGTCTGCCGCTGCCTGCCCTGCCCGGAGGCTGCCAGGAAAAATTCTCACCCAGCCATTACCAAGTATGACGGGGGTCCTAAGGGGTCATGGGCTAGGAGGCTGGAAACCCCGTCTGCTGTCTCCAACGCCAGTGGCACATGGTCTAGAAGCCTGTATTGTATGTTGTTTGGTTGACTGATTGCTTGACTTTCTGTATATTATAATGTTTTGGCATCTTAATGAACCTTTCTGGGGCTTCCCTGGTGGCGCAGTGGTTGAGAGTCCGCCTGCTGATGCAGGGGACATGGGTTTGTGCCCCGGTCCGGGAAGATCCCACATGCCGCGGAGTGGCTGGGCCCGTGAGCCATGGCTGCTGAGCCTGAGCGTCCTGAGCCTGTGCTCCGCAACGGGAGAGGCCACAACAGTGAGAGGCCCGTGTACCGGAAAAAAAAAAAAAAAAAAAAACCCTTTCTGGCTGGAGAAAGACTGTCCCCCTCACCGGGCTAGCCAATTCTTAGGGGTAGCAAAGAATGCAGCCTAGAAGATGCCTTTGATGTGCAAATTGACGAATCTGGAGCCCTGCCTTCTCTATCTGGTCTGCACACCCCAGGGGGCAATAGCCGTCGCCTAATTTTCCCAGGGCCTGGTTCCAACTAGAGACCACCCCTATGGCTGAGCCCACTGAAATTATTCACACCAGCTAATCGTAAACTGGTCACCCCGCCCCGCCTTGCCTTTCTTACAGAAATGCCAATGAAGGCCTCATCTAAGTGTACCCCTTCCTCCCATCTTCTGCTTCCTGACATCCCTGGTGTTTCTGGATGGTTCTGTGTGCCTCCTGTCTCTAGGATCTATGAGTATCATAAACTTTGGCTTTTTTTTTTTTCTGAGCTTCTCTTGACCATACCTGATTGACTACCACTTAACAGAATACAAAACAAACCCATTACCCCCACCAGGACCTCTGTTTTTTTTCCTTTCTGTTGCATGAAGTTTTATCCTAGATAGTCGTTCTCAACCTTTTATATGACAACACATCTGGTGGGGTCTGGGAGATGGTCCAGAGAATAGAAAAAGGTCTTCAGCAGACAAACCTGTGGTCCCAGCCACAGCACTAGCCAGGAAACTATTTCCTCATCTGTAAAATGGAGATAATAATAGTGACCTATGTCATAGGATTCTATGTGCTAAAGTTAGCAAGTCATTATGTGCAAAGCTCTTAGAATAAAGTCTGGCACATAAGGAACACTTATTAAATGTTAGCTAGTGTAACTTAATATTAAAGCTATGACATATTATCTCATTTTGTCTCGTACCCTAGAGCTCATTTAATTTTCCCAACAACCTTATGAACAGGATTTCACAGATGATAAAACTGAGGCACAGTGAGGTTAAAAGATTTTTCCAAGGCCAGGCAGTCAATAAGTGATTAAACTCGGAACCAAACCAGATAATCTGTCTCCAGAAGCCATGCTCTCAAGCTCACACTACGTGTCTTTTCATTCTTTGCCATAACTACGAATATATGGGAGACAAACAAAAGGGTAAGAATTATCCATGTAGAGGGCTGGGTTCTGAGATCATTCCAACCTAGATCTTAGTCATTGATCTACAGAGCGTGGAGTTTCTGAGGCTGTTTTTGTCACCTTAGCCTGGCTCCCCTCACCTCCCACCATACTTCAAACCCTATTTCTGTCCTCAGTTACTCCATTAGCATTCATGCCATCAATTGGCAGTTGTAGTGATATCTGCCACTTTGGATACTATGTGAATGGATGATCCCAACGACTCTGAGTGTCTCCAAACAGATGCCACATAAAAATGGACCAGATTTAATCTCAGGGATTTCTGGGTGGGCCAAAGGATTCCGTCAGTGTCGTCCTTTTCCTATTTCAGTTTCCTTACATGGGAGACCACCCCCTTATTATATACACAAACAAGGAAAGACAGACCTAAGGTAATTTCTCAAGTTTTGTTTTCTAGAGGACCCTCAGAATGGAGAAAGAAAATGCAAGTGAAAATAAAACAAAGTAAAAAATAATACCAATGATAATAACTTCTAATTCTAACATTGATTGAGCTCCTACTCTCTTCCTGCATGTTACTATATAAATTAAGCCATGGAGGAGTAAACCAGGTCCAGATCCCCAAGAGAAGGGCAGGAGGACAGGATCAAGCTGAACTTCCCCATTCCTGATCCCAAATTCACCAATCAGGTACACATTCTGCCCACTTAAGAAGAGTTGGGATAAGACGAGAGCTCAAGAGTATTACTCTAGGGAACTTCCCTGGTTGCACAGTGATAAAGAATCCACCTGTCAATGCAGGGGACACGGGTTCAAGCCCTGGTCCCGGAAGATCCCACGTGCCACAGAGCAACTAAGCCCGCAAGCCACAACTACTGAAGACCACGCACCTAGAGCCTGTGCTCCACAACAAGAGAAGCCACCACAATAAGAAGCCCATGCACTGCAACGAAGAGTAGCCCCTGCTCGCTGAAAGTAGAGAAAGCCCATGCACAGCAACAAAGACCCAACACAGCCAAATAAATAAATAAGTAAGTAAATTTATTTTTTTTAAAAAAAGGTTATTACTCTAATAGGTATCTGTCCACTGTGAAGGAAACATAATAAGTGCTAACGCTTCTAACCCATATAACACTTATAACCCATTCCAGCTAACAATCTCTATCATGAAATCTTTCATAGTACATATTATAGACCTTCCTACAAATTCATCTTGCCTCATCCCATCTCTCCATCCTCTGCCTAAGCATGACCAGGAGAAGGATATTGGCCAACTTATTTATTATTTGCAAATAATCACTATTCACTGATGAAAAAAGAAGACTGTGTTTTAAGGTGGTTTACAACATTTGGGCACAGTTAAGAGAGGATGTGACAAAACTTCCACTTCTGGCCATGATGGAATAACTGGTATTAGGTTATTTCTCTTGTTGAAAACACCTGTAAAACTGGGTAATATATATGAAGCAACTATCTTCAGATATTGCACAAGAGTCTTCAGAAGATTGTGATCCCTGAAAGAAAGGAAATACTTGAGGTAAGTGCCACAATTTCTTTGGCTTTCTGCCTGAAGGCACTTTATGGTCCACAGCACCGAAGATGCAGCCCAAGGAAATATGATCATGTTGCTGAATGGAGGAAGCAGAGATCAGAGTTTAGGGCTGTTGTGGGCACTGGAATTTTGGGGGCAGAATACCAAAGAGGAGGGAGTGTCACGCAAAAAGGAAATTCAGGAATCTGTATAAAGATCCTTCTAAGTCTTTGGCCAGATATTAAGCTGTACATGTGCAGGAAAAAACTCCACTGTGGCCTGGCAGGTAACAACTACTGGAAGCTGGAAGCTGAATAGAGATTTTAAAGATTGCACAGTGCTGGTAAATATTAACACTCTGAACAGCCAAGGTAGAAAGAGCTCAATAAACCCTCCAGGCATTCAGCTGAATCTCCAGAAAGGCCACACCCTAGATATTGGGCTACACTAGCCCATAAGTAAAGTCTACACAAGACGCACAATAACAGTTTAAAAACAAGGCTCAAAGGGATGAAGCTGATCCATCAATAAATTCACTGGCAGCTGAAACAAAACCCAACAATCTTTAAAGGGAAAAAACAAAATCCAGACTCTTACCAATGTAACAGCTGCAATATCCAGCATAAAATCAAAATTCACTAGACATGAGAAGAAGCAGAAAAATATAACCAATAGCCAAGAGAAAAAGTCATTTGACACAGATCCAAATATGACAGAGATCTTGGAATTAGCAGAAAATAAGAAACATAAACTATATTTAAGGATTTAAACAAAATAATAGACATAATGAGGAAATAAATGGGAAAACTCTGTAGAGAAACAAACTATTTTAAAAAAAAGAAGTAAATGGAAATTCTTGAACTGAAATATAAAATATCTGAATTGAAAAATTTACTGGATGCTTTTATAGCAAATTGGACAATGCAGGAAAAAAGCTAGTAAAATTGAAGAAATGGCAATACAAACTATTCAAACTGATAAGAGAAAATGGGGGTGGGAAAAAATGATAAGAGCCTAAGTGACCTGTGAACAGTATCAACTGATCTAACACAAGTATAGCTAGAGTCCCCAAAAGAGAAGAGAGATTGGAGTAGAAGAAAATATTTGAAAGTATAATGGCCCAGAGTTTCCAAATTTGATTAAAACTATCAACCCATAATTTAAGAAGTTCAATAAACTCCAAACAGACTAAACCAAAACAATGACAACAGAAACAAAAATAAATCACACTTCCCGGCACATCATAATCAAATTGCTGAAAACGTAAGATAAAGAGAAAATTTTAAAAACAGCCAAAGGAAAAACTCATTACATAGAGAGGAACCACAAAGAGTGACTACTGTCCTCACCCAAAATAATGCTAACCAGAATATAATTGAACAACATCTTTAAAATGCTGGGGGAGTGGATGGAATTGATCTATTTGGAATTCTGAATCCAGCTAAAATAGCCTTCAAAATGAAGGCAAAATAAAAACATATTCAGATAAACAAAATCCAAGAGAATTCATCACTAGCAGACCTGAGTCTCTAAGAAATGTTAACAAGACTTCTTCATGTTAAAGAAAAATTACACTAGATGGAAGCTTGAATCTACCTAAAGGAGAGAAGAGCCCCAGAAATGGTAACAATTTTTACCTTTTTTTTTAAGTTTTCTTGTTTCTTAATTTCCTTAAAAGATAATTGTCTAAAGCAAAATTAACAACACTATATTGGTAATTTGCAGCATATGAGGAAGTACAATGCATGACAACAATAATGCAAAGTATTAAAAGGGTATATGACACTTTACTGTTATAAGGTTCTAACAGTATATTTTAAGTGGCATAATATTAATTCATGACAGATTTTGATAAGTTAAAGATGAATATTGCAAGTCTTAGAGCAACCATTTTTTAAAATAACGCAAAGAGCTATAGATGAAGAGCCAAAGTAGGAGAGAAAATCAAATACTAAAAAAATTACTACTCAAACAAACAAACAAAAAAAAATAGAAAACAGATGGAACAAGCAGAAAATGAACAGCAAGATAAGATTTAAACCCAACCACAACAAAAATTACATTAAATATAAATTGACTATGTATTCCAACTAAAAGGCAGAGATTTTTCAGACGGAGTTAAGAAACATTAAGACCCACTTGTATGCTTTTCACAAGAGACGCACTTTAAATAGAAAAGAAGAATATGTCCTAAGCATGGAGTTTCTGGGTGCCTCAGGAAATGCAGAGAACCATCTAAACACAGCCACTCCAAAATATGAAAACCTAATGCAGAGGCCTGGGAAACTGAGACACAGCTCTCAAGGCCAGCTGATTCTCTGCAAGATCTCAGCAAATGTTGGAGGTGGGGAGAACAGAGGTTAGAGTGAGCTGGGCTCAAGCTCTGGGAAAAAAAGTTTTGGCAAGACTTTGGCATTGCAATAAACTGTGAGCTAGCTGGATTCATGATAGTTCCCCAAACCAGAAAGAGACTGGTCAGAAAGACAAGGTGAGCAGTCAGAATGGCCATCATCAAAAAATCTAGAAACAATAAATGCTGGAGAGGGTGTGGAGAAAAGGGAACCCTCATACACTGTTGGTGGGAATGTAAATTGTTACAGCCACTATGGAGAACAGTATAGAAGTTCCTTAAAAAACTAAAAATAGAATTACCATATGACCCAGCAATCCCACTACTGGGCATATACCCTGAGAAAACCATAATTCAAAAAGAGTCATGCACCACAATGTTCACTGCAGCTCTATTTACAATAGCCAGGTCATGGAAGCAACCTAAGTGTCCATCATCCAATGAATGGATAAAGAAGATGTGGCATGTATATACAATGGAATATTACTCAGCCATAAAAAGAAACAAAATTGAGTTATTTGTAGTGAGGTGGATAGACTTAGAATCTGTCACACAGAGTGAAGTAAGTCAGAAAGAGAAAAACAAATACCGTATGCTAACACATATATATGGAATCTAAAAAAAAAATCATCATGAAGAACCTGGGGCAAGACGGGAATAAAAATGCAGACCTACTAGAGAATGGACTTGAGGACACTGGGAGGGGGAAGGGTAAGCTGGGACAAAGTGAGAGAGTGGCATGGACAGATATACACTACCAAATGTAAACTAGATAGCTAGTGGGAAGCAGCCACACAGCACAGGGAGATCAGCTCGGTGGTTTGTGACCACCTAGAGGGGTGGGATAGGGAGGGTGGGAGGGAGGGAGATGCAAGAGGGAAGAGATATGGGGATATATGTATATGTATAACTGATTCACTTTGTTATAAAGCAGAAACTAACACACCATTGTAAAGCAATTATACTCCAATAAAAATGATTAAAAAAAAAAAAAAAGAAAGACAAGGTGAGGTAACTGGGCAGACAATAGAGTGGGAATCTGAAGAGGGTCCCCAGGTCAGGGTAACTGAGCCATGGTGGAGTGAGCTGGGATGTGACTCGGATCCTTTCTGGAACCCAACATATATACCTACTCTATCTGATTCTTAGCATGGCTGGAAACCCAATTTTTTATTTATTCATTTCCTTTACTATTTCACAATACATTCGTGGCAACGTATAAAAATATATTCGACACTAAAGAAGACAATATGCTCTTGAGGAGGTCAAGCAGAGAGAGGATAGAGAAGTGAGATCATAAAGCTTGGGGTCTGCGTAGAATAGACTCGCAGAATTTTTAGAATTGAGCCCAAGAAATCGCTTTTAAGACTCCAGGAGCCAAGGCAAACAAAGAAAAACAACAGGCCCCTCTAGGCAGCAGGTTGGGGACACAGCTGGACCAGTTCACAAGTCAAACAGAATGAAAACTGTGAACGGGGTCCATCTATTATTGTTTATGTATAAGGAGCCTCCCCCAGACAGGACCAGACAAAAACACCAGGGAATGATCTTTTGCAAACTGTGTGAATTCCTTTAAGAAGTCATTATGGAATGTATCCTAGATGCCAAGCACTGGGCTAGGCACAGGGGAATTATGGTGAACAAGACAAGAGATCCCTGCCCCCACTGTGACATGGAATCAGTGACCTGATCAGGCCTTAGAGAAAGCAAGAAGTGATGTTTGGTCTGAGCTTTGAGAAATACAGAGGGGATTAACCAGGTAGAATATAAGGGACTGTTCCAGACAGGGTCAAGTGCACTCAAGAAGGACGCAAACAGGAAGATGCATGATGTGTCTGGGGAGCAGAAGGGGCCAGAGGGGCTGGAGCCCAGGGTGTGAAGGCAGAAAGCGGTGATGTTAGGACTCAAATCTAAGCCATGGGGACTGAAAGATTTTAAGTTGGGGGACAGTGCTATAATCAGATTTGTATTTCTGTAAGACTTTTCTTATCACTACAAGGGGAAGGGGTTGGAGGAGAGCAGGAGTTGAAGCAAGGAGAACAAATAGAAGGTTCTTTCAGTAATCCAAGAGAGAGACAAGGCAGCCTGAATCAGGGTGGAGGGGCTAGAGCTGGAGACAAATGGATGGATGCAAGAGGTTTTCAGGAAGCAGAAAAACAGGCTTGGACTTCACATTTTCAACCTCTCTTATAACCTCACATTGACTCAGAGGGTTTCCATGGCACTCAAGGGATCCCTAGGATGGTGGAAGCAGGTGTTCAGTGATTAAGAGCTAAAGTCATGGTCAAGATCCTCAACCTCTCCCCAAGCCTCAACCGTCTCTGTGACACTGATACAGGCTGGGACCTGGGACCTGGGACCCTTTGCTGCAGTGCCTGCCCCAGGACAAACGTTTCCTCAAGCAATAAAATATGAAGAAACTATAAGGGAGTGAAAATAACTGTGTGCATGCACGATAGGTGCAAATGACAGAAAACAATATACGAAAAGACCAAAAACCCAGCTGCCTCTTCTGAAGAGCCGGAAGCAAAAGCAGGGTACCTCACGTGCCCGCTGCACTCACACCACAAAAGGGCTGGGCAAAACACCTGAGCCACCCCTCTGGCCCGACCCCTGGACCCCATAGTATAAGGAACCAACCCCCCTCAGTGAGCAAGGGAGCCTGTGACTTGTTCTCACTCCCCCCCTGCTGCAGCAGGAGCTCAAATAAAGTCTTGCCTGAATTTCTTGTCTGGCCTCTTATCAATTTCTATTGATTAAGGAGGCCAAGAACCCTCGTCGGTAACATACTAACAACATTACCTCTGAGGAATAAATATGATGACCTCCTTTCTGTTCTCCTGACACAAGGACATGCTCGCCTCTGGCCCTTTGCACATACAGTTCTGTCTGCTCTTCCCCCTACAGCCATGAGTCTCACCTCCTCAAATGCTCATCTCCCACCTCCTCTGATGGTCCTTCGTAAAAAGGCAAACTATGCCTCACCAGGTTATCCTAACCCCCTTTTCCCTCACTTATTTTTCTGCAACAGTCATCACATTCAACAAAATCGACTTATTTGTATATCCTCCACCAAAATAAAAGCTCCATGAACGTGGGCACGTTTGCCTGATTTGTTCACCACGTCCACAGCAGATGGCGTACGGTAGGCATTCAAAACATAGTTGTGGAATGAATAAATAAATCATGTTCAAAAATCATGTCCCCCATACCCATTGCTCAAGAAATAAAAGCTATGAGTCTTTTGACAACACCAATAACACTAATTTTTAAATGTATCATATAAGTCCCCCCATCATTCCAGTTTTCTGGTTGGAACCATTTCTTTGATCACAACAACTGCTCTTTCAACAACTTCCTTTGAAAGAACAGATCTTTCTTGGTGGCCTACGCTTGTTAATTAAAACCACGACCTGACTTTTCTAGTTAAAGAAGCAGAACCCCACAGCATTCTAGGTTTACAGAAGGACCACAGGCCAAGGCTTTGGCTTCATTTGTTTGCCTCTCTTAGGAAGACAAGCTCACAGAGATCTCCGCTTTCTGTCAAACTGCCCCAAAGCCCACTTTAGAATCGCAGGGTTTACCTGAGGCTGGGGGTTGCATCTCAGCTGCCAACCAATGCATTATCTATTTATACACGTTGCCTTTAAGTGGAAGGAGCTGGAATTAGAAAGAAGGTAAATAGGGCATCTTGATTCTGAGTTATATTTTCCCATAGTGCAATTGAAATGCCATTCATTCTATTCTTACTGCATTGATTGGTCATTTTCATTTTCTAATTTCAAATAAAACCTCTTGCCGCAGTCAAAACGAGACGCTCCTGCATGTAACTTCACAGTTCATTTTAGCTTCATAGCTTAAAGACGTTCTGTTACCATTGGTCTTAAGTGGTAATTCCACTTTTCCAATTAGATTGTGGGAACGCACCAGATAAATGGACTCTTATCCCCCGAGCCATAATCTCAGCCTAACCATCAAGGCTGGCACAATGAACAACCCAGAAGCTCTTCCCTTCGTTTTGCTCCACAGCCAAACCCTCCCTCCCTTCAGCGCCTCCCGAATGAGCTACCCTTTGAGGTGCAGGAGCGTTTTTGGAAAGTTGACTCAAGTGATTTGAAGAGTTCTCATACCCACCACGATAAAGGCCTGGACCAAGTACACCTGGGCTGTTTGCAGCATCATCTAAAAGGTCATCTTCTCTACCATTCCTTCTCACCCCCTCATCAAGACACACCCACCCCATCAACCTCAACTGCAAGTAGGAAGTCAGCGATGTAGTAGTAGAAAAAGCAAGAGGTTGCATGTCAGTAGACACGAATTTGGGTCTCGGTTCCACCACGGAACTTTGAGCAAGTCATCTCCTTCTTTTATGTGTCGGTTTTCTGTATTCGTAAAATGAACAGACATAAAACATATCTGACACACAGGACTATGGGGAGAGTAAAGTGACAGGATACACGTGAAGGCATCATGAAACACGAGATCAAAAGGCAACCTGGTGGGTGGCAAAAACATGGCCTCAAGAACCCAGTAGGCCTGTGAATGTCCTTTTATTCCATGTCATTTCTGCAGCCCCACTAGACTCTGGTTCTTCAAGGACAAGATGGAGTTGGTCACTCTTGTCCTCAGTATCTCCATAGTCTGCTGTCAAGACTAAGTGACATTTTGTATGTGAAAAAACATTAAAAACAAATGCCATGTGAATACATTATGGTTGTGTCAATATTATTTAATAACATTACTCAAAGATGTATTTGGTGCATTCTACAATGACCACATGACAGGGATGCCTGGTTTGAAGCACGGCGTAGGGACAAAGATAAATGCTCCCCTGAGAATGGACACGATGAAAACACAGTCACATCTGGAGGACGGGCTGCAGGACAGAGAGACTCCATCCTTTTTTCCTCCTTGGCTTCTGGCTGATTTCTTTCCTCTGAACGCCCCTGGCCCCTGTATCTCTGGGCTAGACTATGACTTCACATCTCTCTCCTTTGTGCATGACCACAAATGATTCTCTTTGAGGCCCTAAGTTAGATTTCCTTTCCTCCATGCTTTGTGAATCTAGGAGGCCAACTCTGTTTCTTGAGTGACATTTACCTGGTTTCTCAAAGTCCTCCTTACTTTGCCTCATGAGGGCAGACATGAATTTTTCACACAACACAAAGGGGAAGAAAAAGTCAATGGAGGGGTGTCTTGGATAAAGTAGTTTCTCCACCTTTCTGCCCCAAGGAGTCCTTGGCAGATCCTTAGAACCTCCAACTCGATGTTACAGAGAAGAGGACTTTGGAGTCAGCAGCCCCGGATATGAATTCTGGCTCCGCCCATTATACTTTGAATGACCTTGGGCCAGTTATTTCACCCCTTGAGTATCCATTTCCTCCACTCTAAGTGGGAATAACACCAGCCTCAGAAGGCTCTAGTGAGGAACCAATGAAATAATGAATGTGAAATGCCTTTCAGGGTGAAACGAATGCTAATTTCCTTCTTACTTCCCTTCCTTCAGGTACCAGAGGATGGTTCTGGGGAGGGAGAGAGGGAGAGTAAAACCATCAGAAAAGAAGTGAAAGGCCTATAAAAGAGAGATGGAATTTGCTGAAAATCAACTTCAAACCCTGCAAGACTCACATGTGGAAGTATGACTCCAAGGGACAGCCCTGCACACCTTCTGGGCAGGTGAACAGGCTGAGATCTCCCTGCCTTTGCATCTGCATCGCTTCCTGCAGCCAAATCCCATGACCTCTCTGGACCTCAGTTTACTGGACCCTGCAAAGGGATAGTTATGCCATTTCACATCCGTGCCATGAGGACCCAGCAAGGGAGGGAGATGCTGTTCACACCTGGATCTGCAGACGCCTTGGTGCACACGGCCAAGAAGTGGTCCATGAATGGATTTTCTTGTTTCGTCTTCTCATTGGAATAATCATGCAAGATATTACCATGTAGAGAGTCAAAGTCTCTTTCACAGTAACGATGTGTAATTTTAAAATATTTTCAGAGAATATGACCATAATTTCTTACAGTTTCTCATTGCTTCTTGGGGTCCTTAAGACTGCTTTTGTCATAAAACACAAAAGGCAGGTTTAGGAAACACCGAAGGAAGAGGCAGAGCCTGAAGCCCCCTGACACCCACCCCGATGCCACAGTCCCCCTCCGGTGCACTGGAGGCCACCAGGGCCACTCTGCCCTAGGCACATTTGATGGCACTACTCAGAGTCTCAATTTTGACAGTGCTCTCTGGAATACAAAAGAACTTTCTGGAGAGAGAACTCTTCAAAAGGGTGAGGGTCTCCAGGCTGCTGGGAGGAAAGAGGGGAAGGAGGTGGGTGGGGAGGGGAGCCCTGAGAGAAGAGGCATCGCTCTTGCAGGCCACTCTCTGGGAAATGCAGCCCTTTCCCTGGGGGCTGAGATGGAAACAGTTTCTGTCTCCGTTTGTATCAGGGGGCAGCCCAGCGGGGGCTGGACCTAGGGACACCACGGCAGCCATCATGCATCTCGGCATTAACACATATCCGTATGCAAATCAGCATCTTGGATGGACCCTTCCCCATTAACCCGGGTCAGCGGTCCTCAGTGGAAATGATAGTAGGCTGCTGCTCCAAGCAGTCCTAGGCAGAGGGGCATCTGTGCCGAAGAGGCGACTTAAAGACCACCGGGGGCCTCTCCTTCTCTGGGCCCAGGGTGAGCCCCCTTGGCCAGGTCAGGGATGCAGCAGGTAGCCTTTAGGGCTCTGTGTGTCTGGAAGGTAGGGGCCAGGAAGAACTCAGCACGAGTCTCAGCCTCTTGAATGTGGCAAGAGCCACCGATACAGAGCCGCGGGCCCAGGACAGAGCTGGAGAGCAGGCGGATGCCCAGGGAAGGGCTGGCAGCTCTTCCTGCCCGGCTCTCATGACTCGATGGTGTGATTCCAAAGCAGCAGGGCTTGGGCCACACCCTGGGGACCAAGGAGGCCACACAGATGCCCACCTGGCAGGCAGCCTGCATCACCAGCTACTGTGCCAAGCTACAGGGAGACAGGAAACCTGGATGGAAGGGGAGACGATGCCCAGGGCCCACCAAGAGCTGGCGACTTTGGCGGGGGTGAGAGTCCACCCGATGGGGGGGCCAGCACGAGGTGGCCCCAAACCTCCTCATCCTTCCTCTGAAAGGGAAGGGGCGCTGGCCGTGGAGAGCGGAGGGGAAGGCGGGCACCAGCCCCTCGACACCCAGTAGCTGGGACACCAGGCTCCGGAGGTTGTCAGGGGCCTTGCTGTGCTCAGAGGAAGGCACCCAGGGAAGAGAGGCCTGCATTCAGACATTTGGGGCAGCATCTGAGCACCCAAAAACACACAGTGGCCTGAGAGGCAGGGAGTGACAGTGGCCTGACAGTCGCGTGGCTAAACGTGGCCCTTCTGAGACAAAAGGGACCCGTTTCTGGCTTGCTGAGCGGTCGTGAGTTGGCATCTGCTGAGGCTGGGCTCCCGCTGGGCGCAAGTGACAACAGTGGTCCTCGGAGCCCCATCTCCATGCTCTCAGAGTCTCAATCCCAACAGCACATTTTCAGGGAGACTCCTGACGCCCCAGCCGGATCAGATCGCTAGCACTGAGCTCACCAGCTCATTGAACCTACGTGTGTATGAGGTAACATTCACGTAACATAAAATCCACCATTTTAACCATTTCACAGCGTCCAGTCCAGTGGTTTTTAATACATCCACATTGTCGGGCACCACCCCCACCATCCAGTTCCAGAACGTTCATCACCCCAAGAAGAAAGCCCATGCCCACGAGCAGTCTCTCCCTGTTCCCACCTTCCCCAGCCCGTGCAACCACGAATCTGCTGTCCATCTCTAGGGGTTCAACTAACCTGGACATTTCTATGGAATCACAAGATGTGTGACTCTTGCTTCTCTCCCTCAGCTCAACGTGGTCAGGGTTCACCCATGTTGGATCCTGTATCAGTGTTCATTCCCCCCTTTTGGCTGAATAGCATTCCATTGTGTGGATATATGCCTTTTTGTTCATCCATCCATCAGTGATGGACATTTGGGCTGTTTCCACCTTTTGGTTGATGTGTCTAGAGCTGCAAGGAACATTTGAGTGCAAGCCTTCATCTGAGCACCTGTTCTCAGTTCTTTGGGGTGGATCCTCCTGGCAGAATCACTGGGTCACGCAGAAACTCTATGTTTAACTTATGGAAGAACTACCAAGCTGTTCCACGGTGGCTGAGAACTTATTTTTTAAATAGCACTTGCCGTCGTGTGTAACACACATTTGAGTGTGAACAATAGCTGTCTCGCCCCAGTAGGGTGCAAGCTCCAGTGGGCAGGGACCGTCTAAGCCTCCTTGATTTCTGCCCTTCTAGCATCTCACGCAGTGGGCCCAGGATGGGTGCCAAATACGCATGGAGATAGGGAAGGAATAGAAACGGAGGGAGGGAGGGAGGATTGTCTGCAAAAATAGCCACAATTATTCCCTTCCCTCTCTATCCACTCCACCTTGCGTCTGACTTTGCATCTCTTCCTACCAAGAGGTGGAATCTCTCCCTATCAAGATCACTTGAATTGGGCTTGCCTTGTGACTCGGTTTGACCACTAGAATGAGCTGGGGTGACAGTGTACCCATTCTAAGCTTTGGCTTCAAGAGCCTAGGTGCTTCTGTCCTGTCCCCCTAGCCAGTTGCAAAGCGGTCAGGCCAGGGCCAGCCTGGTGGATGGAGTTATGTGGTCCGTTCACCTCCATCACCCTGGCCAGTGGCCAGACATGAGTGAGGCCATCCTGGACCACCAGTCACCGCCCCGCACTGCTGACACACCAGCTGACCACAAAGGAACCCAGCATGTGAGGTCAGCAGAGACTGACCCAGGACAGCAGAACCACCAAGATGCCCCACGAACTCCTGAGTCCTAATAAATGCGAGTTACTTTGAGTCACTATGTTTAGGAGTGACCTGTTACACAGTAGATAATGTACACAGAAATCTTTCTTAAAGTGTCTCCCTGTGTTCATACGTCCCCTCACTTTTAAGGCCTCCTCCCCATCTTCCGTCTCCCCTGAATCCTGTTTATTGATCAACATTCCGCTTAGTCCTCCTCCTCCAGGTAGCCTTCCCTGACTTCCCCAGACCACACTGCACTTTTCTAAACTCCTGCAGCACCCAGCGGCATAGTCCCTTGTTCAAAACTCGCTCCTAGACTGTCTTGGTTTGTGCCTTAAGGTGGTGGGTAAGCAACTGGTTTTAAACTCTGAGAGGGCCAGGAATTGATTTGTCTCTCATTTGAACAGGCTTTGGAGGAGTCCTAAGGATTGAGTTTGAATCTGGCCTCCTTCCCTCTCACCTTAAGAAACTTGTACATCTGCATTCAGGTACAAAGAGCCCTGGACTGGAAAGCAGAAGCTCTGGGTTTGAATCTTGGTTCTGCCCCTTCCTACTCGGGTGACCTCAGTGCAATCACATGATGACTTGGACTTCGGTTCCCTATCTGCTAAATGGGCACAATAATTCTCCCAGAGTGCCCTGCCATCCAGGTGGGTTTGTATATTAATATTCAGTAAGAGTGAAGCCCTAAACAGATGTTAGAATTTATTCTCAGCCTCCCATCACCTCCCTTGCCACTTTGACCTGACTTCTTGATAAAACTGGCTTGCAAGAGAAAGCAAGGGCCTCAGCACCTGACCCTACATGATCCGGTTATCCTGGACACCAAGGCAAGTGCCATGACCCTAGGAGAGGGAAAAGGGTACCAAGAGCTGCAGGGGCTACAGCCTCCCAGGTCTCTGCCCTGGAGGCTGGCCGCCCTTCCAACAGGTGCTTTGCCTTCTGCTGTTTCCGTTAGAAGGGTTGTTCTCAGCCTTTCACCCGGAGAGGCCAGTTTGCTTAGCCTGGGTAGGCCCCGGGCACAGATATTGAGAGAAGCTCCCTGGGTGATTCTGACACGCAGCCAGAGTTGAGAAGCCCAGCTTCAGAGCAAGCATTGCTTCAATGATGCATTCATTGTACTGTTTGTCAAATATTTATTGAGCATATGCTATAGGCTGAGTCAAGCATAGGTGCAGGAGTCCCAGCGTGTAAAAAAGTGAAAAGTCCATGATGGATGCTCAATAAATCTCCATGAAGGGAGGGAAGGATGGAGGAAGGAAGGAAGGGAAGGAGGGAGGGAGGGAGGGAGGAAGCCACTATGATCAGAGAGGTTAAGTCCCTTGCTGGCAAGGAGCAGCCGTGTTAAGATCTCCTGATTCCAGGTCAATGTTCTTTCCAGGGTGCCCGCCGCAAAGTGGGCCATGTGCCTTCACTTCTTCTGTTACGACAGCAACTGCTACCATTTCCGAGCTTCTTCTATGCCAAGCATTGTGCTCGTAAGAGCTTTTCATGCACTAATCCCATTTAATCCTCCCTGCTGTAGACTGAATGTTTGTGTCCCCTCCCAAAGTCATAGTCAAAATCCTAACGCCCCTTTGTTGTTATTAGGAGGTGGGGCCTTTGGAAGGTGATCAGGCTTGATGGTGGAGCCCTCATGAATGGGATTACCGCCCTTATACAAGGGACCCTGGAGGGAGAGCTCCCTCGCCCCTTCTCATGTGAGGACACAGCGAGAAGACAGCCACCTGTGACCAAGGAAGTGGGTGCTGAATCTGCTGGTGTCTTGACCTTGAACTTCCAGCCTCCAGAACTGTGAGAAAGAAATATCTGTTGTTTATAAGCCCCTCAGTCTCTGGTAATCTTTTATAGCAACCAGAGTTGACTAAGACATTTACCTAGAGGTGGGTGTTATTATCCCCTTTCAGGGTCAAGGAAACGAGGCTCAGAGCAAACAGTCGTCCTGGACCCCCTTAGAAACGGGGCTCCTGGAGGAAGAGTGGATGTGCTTTCCTTTACTCCAAGGCTGGACAGTCTCCACTGAACACACATCCCCCTTTGCTGTGGCTCGCTGCCTTTGTTATCTCTGAGATCCCAGCAACTTGCACCCTGTCTGGCCACAGACACACACTCACTAAGTCTTCGGCTGAACTTGACTAGCACTTACCATGATTGATCATTATATATTCATTGGGTGTTTGTTTCACACTAATCTCTGTCACCAGCCTGTAAATCCCTCATGCACAAGGACCAGCTCTGTTTTCCGCACCTGGCGCTTCCAGCATTCCCCCACCAGGCCCCCAGCCAACAGTTGTTGAATGGATGGACGCGTGGCTCCGTGGAGATTGGGGTGCAAAGCTGGAACACAGGCCATATCTGCTGTCTGACCCAATAGCTGCCTTCAGCCACTATAGAAATTGGAGGTCCCCAAAGTAAAGGAACAAGCAGAGACCCTCAAGGGCAGGGAGCTCCTGCACAGCCAGGTAAGAATCATGACTGGAGGAAGAAATGGCTTTCCTGGCTCCATTTCCAGGTGGCGCTTCTTGTCCTTCATGCCCCACCCAGCCCAGGTGGTCAGCAGGCAGTCAGGTGTCAGGTTCAAAGTGCTAGCTGTCACTCGGACACCCAGAATATTGGCAATGGGTCAGATCACCCCCACCCAGCGAGCAAGCACTCCCTAGCTCTGGATGTCGCCCACACCATGTTTGTGTTAAATGTTTTTTGCCCTTTATTCACCCAGTTTCAAGGTTAAACTCAAATCCATCAAGAGAGACAAAAGCACTAACCAATGGACACCCTCTCGCTGTCCTTTTCATGGAGATTACAGGTGCGTGACCCTCCCCTGCACAAAAAGCTGTTGCCATGGAAACCACATAGGATGCCAACTTGACAACAAGTGACATTCAAACCAAGAGGGACCTTGACCTGATCCCCACTACACGCCCACACACACACACACACACACACACACACACACAGTCGCCAGGGGGAAAGGTACAAAAGAATGTCCTTTCCTTTACCTAAATCACTGACCTATTCATGTTCATTAAATGAGAATGACAAAGACGTAACTTCCATTACAATTTTCTATGAGGTGGGATGGGGAAATCAGAGTTGGTGGAGGGTGTCATTGTTCTAAGCCTCCTTGGATCCCGGGCAGTTGCGGGAGTGCAGTCATCCTTATCATTAGCCCTGGGCAGGGCAGGCAAAGGAACAGCTCCCTCAAAATCAGGCTGTCCCTAATCAATAA